>NC_048565.1:42471375-42688875 GCF_013265735.2 Oncorhynchus mykiss | reverse complement strand
CTATGTGACTGGGGGAGATGCCAGCTCTGCTGGTGCTATGGTTGTTGTTGTTGGATGAGAGAACTCACTTTGTGTTTGAGCAGTATTTCAATAAGACCGTGAGACACTGGCACCAACCTGCTTAGTGGTTATTGAGAATGGTCTCATGTCAGAACATCACAAAATAGAGCGGGGGAGAGCAGAGGAAGCCCAACGCTCAGGGAAAAGTGCTGCTCGTCTAACACCGGAGTCCAAGACAGCCACCCCCAGAGCAAAACAAGGCAGCAGCAAACATGTCGTCACTTATGAATGATGCAGATCTAAGTGATTGAAGTCAATGAATCTGCAGGTCTTAATGACTCTTCTTGCTTGATGAGCTTGTTTTTAAAATATGAACGTCTCTCTCTCTCTGTCTCTCTCGCTCTCTCTGTGTGTAGAAGCTTTGCTCAACTCCACAGCTCTCTCTCGCTCTCTCTCAGCTAGTTCTACAGCTGTGAAAGTTCCCTGAAGAATATAGAGCTTAAGGCTAATCAAACCTGAGCTTGAGGCTAATCAAACCTGAGCTTGAGGCTAATCAAACCTGACTAAAGTTCCTCACACTTCTATTCCAACTGGCCGCTGTTCTTGTCAAGCTGTTTCTAATTGAGAATATCCATACTATTGTACAACGCTTGCCGGCTTTGCAGGGAACAAGTACGAGATCCTTTCATTACACATTGTCATCCGTTTGAGATTTTAAGACGAAGCACCAGAAACTCAGAGGGAAATGCTGTTGCAAAATAACAAGAGCGATATAACTGGATAAAACTCCATATTTCAGCAAGCACTCCAGCTGAGACTCAGGGGACGAGAGAGAGAGAGTCTGATAAACAGAGAGAGAGACTGATAAACAGAGAGAGAGAGAGAGAGAGACTGATAAACAGAGAGAGAGAGAGAGAGTCTGATAGAGAGAGAGAGAGAGAGAGACTGATAAATAGAGACTGATAAATAGAGAGAGAGACTGATAAATAGAGTGAGAGAGAGACTGATAAACAGAGAGAGAGAGAGAGAGAGAGAGAGAGAGAGACTGATAAACAGAGAGAGAGAGAGAGAGACTGATAAACAGAGAGAGAGAGAGAGAGAGAGAGTCTGATAAACAGAGAGAGAGAGAGAGAGAGAGAGAGACTGATAAATAGAGACTGATAAATAGAGAGAGAGACTGATAAATAGAGTGAGAGAGAGACTGATAGAGAGAGAAAGTGTTAAATAGAGAGAGAGAGAGAGAGAGAGACTCCCATATCTACTGGGTGAAATTCCACAGTGTGCCAGCACAGCAGCAAGATTTGTGACCTGTTGCCACGAGAAAAGGGCAACCAGTGAAGAACAAACACCATTGTAAATACAACCCATATTTATGCTTATTTATTTTATGTTGTGTCCTTTAACCATTTGTACATAGTTAAAACACTGTATATATATATATATATATATATATATATATATATAATATGACATTTGTAATGTCTTTATTATTTTGAAACTTCTGTATGTGTAATGTTTACTGTTAATTTGTATTGTTTATTTCACTTTATATATTCACTTTATATATTATCTACCTCACTTGCTTTGGCAATGTTAACACGTTTCCCATGCCAATAAAGCCCTTGAATTGAATTGAATTGAATTGAGAGAGAGAGAGAGACTGATAAATAGAGAGAGAGACTGATAGAGAGAGAGACTGATAAATAGAGAGAGAGAGAGACTGATAAATAGAGAGCGAGAGAGTCTGATAAATAGAGAGAGAAAGTCTGATAAATACAGAGAGAAAGTCTGATAAATACAGAGAGAGAGTCTGATAAATACAGAGAGAGAGACTGATAAATAGAGAGAGAGAGACTGATAAATAGAGAGAGAGTCTGATAAATAGAGAGAGTCTGATAAAGAGAGAGAGAGTCTGATAAATAGAGAGAGAGAGTCTGATAAATAGAGAGAGAGAGAGTCTGATAAATAGAGAGAGAGACTGATAAATAGGGAGAGAGAGAGAGAGACTGATAAATAGAGAGAGAGACTGATAAATAGAGAGAGGGAGAGAGACTGATAAATAGAGTGAGAGACTGATAAATAGAGAGAGAGACTGATAAATAGAGAGAGAGAGACTGATAAATAGAGAGAGAGAGAGAGCGAGACTGATAAATAAAGAGAGAGACTGATAAATAGAGAGAGAGAGAGAGACTGATAAATAGAGAGAGAGACTGATAAATAGAGAGAGAGAGTCTGATAAACAGTGAGAGAGAGAGAGTCTGATAAACAGTGAGAGAGAGAGAGACTGATAAATAGAGAGAGAGAGAGACTGATAAATAGAGAGAGAGACTGATAAATAGAGAGAGAGAGTCTGATAAACAGTGAGAGAGAGAGAGTCTGATAAACAGTGAGAGAGAGGGAGACTGATAAATAGAGAGAGGGAGACTGATAAATAGAGAGAGAGAGTCTGATAAACAGTGAGAAAGAGAGTCTGATAAATACAGAGAGAGACTGATAAATAGAGAGAGAGAGACTGATAAATAGAGAGAGAGAGACTGATAAATAGAGAGAGAGAGTCTGATAAATAGAGAGAGAGAGACTGATAGAGAGAGAGAGTCTGATAAATAGAGAGAGAGAGAGTGATAAATAGAGAGAGAGTCTGATAAATAGAGAGCGAGAGACTGATAAATAGAGAGAGAGTCTGATAAATAGAGAGAGAGTCTGATAAATACAGAGAGAGTCTGATAAATACAGAGAGAGATACTGATAAATAGAGAGAGAGAGAGATAAATAGAGAGAGAGAGATAAATAGAGAGAGGGAGACGGATAAATAGAGAGAGAGAGACTGATAAATAGAGAGAGAGAGAGTCTGATAAATAGAGAGAGAGAGTCTGATAAATAGAGAGAGAGTCTGATAAATAGAGAGAGAGAGACTGATAAATAGAGAGAGAGACTGATAAATAGAGAGAGAGACTGATAAATAGAGAGAGAGACTGATAAATAGAGAGAGAGAGACTGATAAATAGAGAGAGACTGATAAATAGAGAGAGAGACTGATAAATAGAGAGAGACTGATAAATAGAGAGAGAGAGAGACTGATAAATAGAGAGAGACTGATAAATAGAGAGAGAGAGAGAGAGAGAGACTGATAAATAGAGAGAGAGAGAGAGAGAGAGAGAGAGAGAGACTGATAAATAGAGTGAGAGGCTGATAAATAGAGAGAGAGAGGCTGATAAATAGAGCGAGAGAGACTGATAAATAGAGAGAGAGAGAGAGAGAGAGAGAGAGACTGATAAATAGAGAGAGACTGATAAACAGAGAGAGAGAGACTGATAAATAGAGAGAGAGAGAGACTGATAAATAGAGAGAGAGAGAGACTGATAAATAGAGAGAGAGAGAGACTGATAAATAGAGAGAGGGAGACTGATTAATAGAGAGAGGGAGACTGATAAATAGAGAGAGAGAGTCTGATAAACAGTGAGAGAGAGAGTCTGATAAATACAGAGAGAGACTGATAAATAGAGAGAGAGAGACTGATAAATAGAGAGAGAGAGACTGATAAATAGAGAGAGAGAGAGTCTGATAAATAGAGAGAGAGAGAGTCTGATAAATAGAGAGAGAGAGTCTGATAAATAGAGAGAGAGAGAGTGATAAATAGAGAGAGAGAGAGAGTCATAAATAGAGAGAGAGAGAGTCTGATAAATAGAGAGAGAGAGACTGATAAATAGAGAGAGAGTCTGATAAATAGAGAGAGTCTGATAAATACAGAGAGAGAGACTGATAAATAGAGAGAGAGAGAGATAAATAGAGAGAGAGAGTGATAAATAGAGAGAGGGAGACGGATAAATAGAGAGAGAGAGACTGATAAATAGAGAGAGAGAGAGTGATAAATAGAGAGAGAGTCTGATAAATAGAGAGAGAGAGTCTGATAAATAGAGAGAGAGAGACTGATAAATAGAGAGAGAGACTGATAAATAGAGAGAGAGACTGATAAATAGAGAGAGAGACTGATAAATAGAGAGAGAGAAACTGTTGAAGAGAGAGAGAGAGAGAGAGACTGATAAATAGAGTGAGAGAGAGACTGATAGAGAAAGAGAGACTGATAAATAGAGAGAGAGAGACTGATAAATAGAGTGAGAGAGAGACTGATAGAGAAAGAGAGACTGATAAATAGAGAGAGAGAGGCTGATAAATAGAGAGAGAGAGACTGGTGAATAGAGAGAGAGAGACTGATAAATAGAGAGAGAGACTGATAAATAGAGAGAGACTGATAAATAGAGAGAGAGAGACTGATAAATAGAGAGAGACTGATAAATAGAGAGAGAGACTGATAAATAGAGAGAGAGAGACTGATACATAGAGTGAGAGAGAGACTGATAGAGAGAGAGAGAGAGACTGATAAATAGAGTGAGAGAGAGACTGATAAATAGAGAGAGACTGATAAATAGAGAGAGAGAGAGTGATAAATAGAGAGAGACTGATAAATAGAGAAAGACTGATAAATAGAGAGAGAGAGACTGATAAATAGAGAGAGAGAGAGACTGATACATAGAGTGAGAGAGAGACTGATAGAGAGAGAGAGAGAGACTGATAAATAGAGTGAGAGAGAGACTGATAGAGAGAGAGAGAAACTGTTAAATAGAGAGGCTGTTGAAGAGAGAGAAAGACTGATAAATAGAGAGAGAGAGAGAGACTGATAAATAAATAGAGAGAGAGAGACTTGAAGAGAGAGAGAGACTGATAAATAGAGAGAGTGAGGGAGAAAGACTGATAAATAGAGAGAGGGGGGGCGAGAAGGTGAGATAGAGAGAGAGGGGGGAGGGGGGGGGGGGGGCGAGAGACAGAGAGAGAAGGTGAGAGAGAGAAGGGGAATAGAAAACTTTCCCAGGATAGTCTAGGCTCCCCTGTTCCTCAGACAAAGGATGTTGGTTGTGAAATGATGAATAGTCTCTGTTTGGAGCCTGTCCACACACAACCAGTACAGAGTAAAGGCAGCTTCCAGCTACGCATTGCCCTTGACTGACACATAGGGAATGAAAGACTATGCTCATAAAAATGAATGTAGGCTATAATTTAAGCATATTTCATACTGGCAACACAGTTCAAATCCTCAAAACGCCATGCCAGCATACTAAGGCAGAGCACTACAGGTATTCATTATTAGCATTATAGAATTGAACCAATTCGGATACCATGTTTGTGCATTTCTAAAGCAAATGTTTCCCCAAACATCCTGAAACGTGTCCTGCCTACCTCTTCTGTACGGATTACTGGGCAAGAATCATGGCTCTGAAACGCTACATCTGTAATTACAGCACAGTGGAATTAGTCATTTAGTCCACAACCAGATGGACCCCTCCCTCCACCCCCCAAAACACACACCCACACACCCTACACTAGGGGGAGAGGGGGGACTGTGTACCGACACACCCTTCCCTGCACCTGTACATACACCATCAGGCTGACAGCGCTGACATCCCAAACACACAGAACATCTCCCGGACTGTCAGGACAGGACAGCAGAGAGAGGAGAGGAGAGGCCTGCCGACGGGGATTAACCTTGTCAGTAGATCAGCTGATATACAGTAGCTGTATTTATTCCCTCCATGGCTGGACCATCGATACCACCTCCACGCGAGCTACTCCTTTACAGAACCACATCATCATCTATCTGTGGACCCTTTCCCATAAACTGTCTGCTCCCCGAATTCGATTTTGTTTGTCCTGACGTCCAGAATCTAGAATTTGAATTGAGTTGAGAAAGGGGGGGGGGGGGGGGGGGGAGAGGGAGAGATAGATAGACATGCCAAAAGGTAGACCATGAGGACTAATGACAACAAGCAACATCAAGTACAACTTTTACCCAGGGTTGCTTGAGAGAGATGACACAGAATTCAGTAAATACACTATGACACCAATGTATAAACGTGGTATTGGGTTATAGATGAATGGATCTGGTACAGAACATTGTCCATAGGAATGTGGCCACGGTGCCGTGCTCTCTCCTTTGTATTTACCCTTCTCTTTTTCCAAATTGACATTCACCACATGTACTGCAAACAGAGTAAGGGCTGAGTGTCCACGGTGTCCCTCCATCCCTTACCTTTCTCTCTCGCTCTCTTTTGCGCTCGGTCTCTGACTCTCTCTGGGGGTCAGATCTATTTTCCGCCCATCACTGCAGTGTGTCTGTGGCTCTGTTCTGCAGTGTGTGTGTGTGGCTCTGTTCTGCAGTGTGTGTGTGGCTCTGTTATGCAGTGTGTGTGGCTCTGTTATGCAGTGTGTGTGTGTGTGGCTCTGTTCTGCAGTGTGTGTGTATGGCTCTGTTCTGCAGTGTGTGTGTGTGGCTCTGTTCTGCAGTGTGTGTGTGTGTGGCTCTGTTCTGCAGTGTGTGTGTGTGTGGCTCTTTTCTGCAGTGTGTGTGTGTGTGCCTCTTGTCTGCAGTGTGTGTGTGTGGCTCTGTTCTGCAGTGTGTGTGTGTGGCTCTGTTCTGCAGTGTGTGTGTGTGTGGCTCTGTTCTGCAGTGTGTGTGTGTGTGGCTCTGTTCTGCAGTGTGTGTGTGTGTGGCTCTGTTCTGCAGTGTGTGTGTGGCTCTGTTCTGCAGTGTGTGTGTGTGTGTGGCTCTGTTCTGCAGTGTGTGTGTGTGGCTCTGTGGAGTCTCCTGAGGCTGTAGCATAACTCCTCCACCCACCACTCAGCGCTCCTGTTCACCTCCAAACACAGCATTTCATAACTCCTCCACGCACCACTCAGCTCTCCTGCTCAACTCCTGCTCACAGCATTTCATAACTCCTCCACCCACCACTCAGCTCTCCTGCTCACCTCCAAACACAGCATTTCATAACTCCTCAACCCACCACTCAGCTCTCCTGCTCACCTCCAAACACAGCATTTCATAACACCTCCACCCACCACTCAGCTCTCCTGCTCACCTCCAAACACAGCATTTCATAACACCTCCACCCACCACTCAGCTCTCCTGCTCACCTCCAAACACAGCATTTCATAACACCTCCACCCACCACTCAGCTCTCCTGCTCACCTCCAAACACAGCATTTCATAACACCTCCACCCACCACTCAGCTCTCCTGCTCACCTCCCAAACACAGCATTTCATAACACCTCCACCCACCACTCAGCTCTCCTGCTCACCTCCAAACACAGCATTTCATAACTCCTCCACCCACCACTCAGCTCTCCTGCTCACCTCCAAACACAGCATTTCATAACACCTCCACCCACCACTCAGCTCTCCTGCTCACCTCCAAACACAGCATTTCATAACACCTCCACCCACCACTCAGCTCTCCTGCTCACCTCCAAACACAGCATTTCATAACTCCTCCACCCACGGCATTCCCGAATGTTCCCAGAATGCACACCACGTCAGCCAGAAAAATGAGAAATATGACCCAATTATAGAGTAGAGATAACCTGCCTAGGGGGCCGGGGGAGGAAGTAGGAGGAGGGAAAGTGGGGGGGGGGGGGGGGGGGGGGGGGGGTAGAGGAAGACGCCATTATCATATGTAACTCATGTGCAGCTCTAACAACAGCAGACTGCGATGATATCATGATATCACTGCAGGATCAAGGTCTGGTGGCAGAGGAGAAGAAGGGAGGAGGAGAAGAGAAAGAAGGGAGGCCTTGCTGGACTGGTATCTAAGGGCTCAATCTAGTGTTTGGGTAAACAGCAACTGCAACCCCGTCACAGTCTACCCATTCAGTTCTAAACGGGTGGTATTTAGGAAACAGTGGTATTCATATCATAAACAGTACTGGGGTTGTAAATGAAACTAAGTGGCTGAAGCAGAGTTATACCAGTTAAATGAATGGATAAATACTGCATTGGGAGAATGCTTCTGCTGCAGTGTCTTTCACTAACTGCTCACAGTTAGTTAGTTTACAGTGCATCCACATCAACAGATTCTATGAATCTTACCCAGTTGATTAACTCACCCACTCGCCCAAATCTTAAATGCCCAGATAAATCTACCCTGATTGATTTGATATTGACAAATGTTCCACATAAATATTCTGCGGTTGGTGTTTTTTGTAATGATTTAAGTGACCATTGTGCTGTTGTTGCTGTTAGAAATACTAAGGTTCCTAAGACAAACCCACGTTTTATTTGTAAGAGAAATTTGAAGTGTTTTAATGAGCAGGCTTTCTTTCATGATTTGTTTTATTTTGACTGGAGTAAGATTGAGTTTATCCCTGATGTGGAAACTGCCTGGAAATTCTTTCATGATGGTTTTTCCCAAATAGTAAACAAACATGCCCCATTCCGCAGGTTCAGGGTTAAAGGGCGGGATAATCCATGGTTTTCTTCTGAGCTGTCTTGTATTATTCACGACCGTAATCTAGCCTGGGCTAAAGCAAGGAAATCATGTTCTGATGCTGATTGGCTTCTTTTTAGGCAGTTATGAAACAAGTGTTATTTTCTTCTCAGGAAGGCCAAGTCTGAATATTTTATGTCTGTTACCACTGATAACCTGAATGACCCTAGAAAGTTTTGGAAGGCTATTAAGTCTATGTCTGGTAACAGTAATGTTAATGAATTACCGTCATGTGTTTTGAAGGACTCTGTTGCTGACAAAACTGAAATGACAAAACTGAAATGCTGAATTGTTTCAATGAGCACTTTGTATCATCTGGTAGGCTGATTGATTCAGTGTCCTCTGTCTCTGTACAACCCTGTGTGGATGAGCCAGTGAGAGCTGGTCAAACTTTTAGCTTTTTGCCATTCTCAGTGCAGGTGGTACATAAAGCCCTGAGATCCTTAGATCAGAGAAAGCCTGCAGGTCCTGATCTTTTGGATCTGTGCTTTTTAAATCTGGCAGCTGATTTCATAGCTGAACCACTTACATCTCTGTTCAATCTAACCCTGGAATGTAATGAAATTCCAAAGATCTGGAAATCAGCATTTGTCCTACCACTCTTTTAAATAATTATAGGCCAATCTCAAAGCTGTCCCCCCTGGTGAAAATACTTGAAACCCTTGTAAGTGAACAGCTAAAATAGTAAATAAAAACTAACTCTATTTTATCAATGTACCAATCGGGCTTCAGGAAGAAGCATAGCACAATTACAGCAGCCATGAAGGTTTTAAATGATATCACTGAAGCCATTGTCTCACTTTTAATTGATCTCTCTACGGCTTTTGATACAGTTGATCATGTTATACTAAGGCAGAGATTGTTAAGTGTAGGTCTTTCAGAGCATGCAGTTGCATGGTTTGCTAACTATCTGTCTGATAGAACTCAGTGCACTCAATTTGATGGGCTTATGTCTGTTAAATTGTCTGTCTTGAATGGTGTGCCCCAAGGCTCTGTACTTGGTCCTCTCTTATTCACTATTTATATAAATTATTTAGACAAAATGTCCAAAATGCACAACTTCATTTTTATGCTGATGATACTGTTATTTACTGTTGTGCCTCGTCCTTTACAAAAGCTTTCCAGAACTTGTAAACTGCTTTTTATACTGTTCAACATACCTTGTGTCAATTGAAGCTTATCCTCAATACTGACAAAACTATACTGAGAAAGTATCAGTATCTAATGAAAGAAATAGAACCTTTCACCAATTAATACCTGTCAGGGCAAGGAGATTGAGGTTGTAACCTCATATAAATATCTTGTAATTTTAATTGATGACAGCCTCTCTTCTAAATTGCATATTCAACAACTTACTTGACAGTGCATGTCAGAGCAAAAATCAAGCCATGACGTCGAAGGAATTGTCCATAGAGCTCCGGGACAGGATTGTGTCGAGGCACAGATCTGGGGGAGGGTACCAACACATTTCTGCTGCAGTAAAGGTCCCCAACAACACAGTGGCCTCAATCATTCTTAAATAGAAGAAGGTTGGAAACACAAAGGCTCTTCCTAGAGCTGGCTGCCCGGCCAAACTGAGCAATCAGGGGAGAAGGGCCTTGGTCAGGGAGGTGACCAAGAACCCGATGGTCACTCTGACAGAGCTCCAGAGTTCCTTGTGGAGATGGGAGAACCTTCCAGAAGGACAGTCATCTCTGCAGCACTCCACCAATCAGGCCTTTATGGTCATGTCTGGAGGAAACCAGGCACTGCTCATCACCTGACCAATACCATCCCTATGGTGAAGCATGGTGGTGCAGCATCATGCTGTGGGACATTTTTTCTGCAGCAGGAACTGGGAGACTAGTCAGGATTGAGGGAAAGATGTACAGAGAGATCCTTGATGAAATCCTGCTCCAGAGCACTCAGGACCTCAGACTGGGATGAAGATTCACCTTCCAACAGGACAACGACCCTAAGCACACAGCCAAGACAACGCAGGAGGGGCTTTGTGACAAGTCTCTGAATGTCCTTGAGTGGCCCAGCCAGAGCCCGGACTTCAACCCAATTGAACATGTCTGGAGAGACCTGAAAATAGCTGGGCACCGATGTTCCCCATCCAACCTGACAGAGCTTGAGAGGATCTGCAGAGAATGGGAGAAACTCCCCAAATACAGGTGTGCCAAGCTTGTAGCGTCATACATAAGTAGACTCGAGGCTGTAATCGCTGTCAAAGGTGCTTCAACAAAGTAGTGAGTAAAGGGTCTGAATACTTATTTAAATGTGATATTTCCGTTTTTTTTAATACATTTGCAAAAAATTCCTAGAAACCTGTTTTTTCTTTGTCATTATGGGGTATTGTGTGTAGATTTATGAGGGGGAAAAAACTATTTAATACATTTTAGAATAAATGTGGAAAAAGTCAAGGGGTCTGAATACTTTCCAAGGGCACTGTATGTTACTCCCTTGTGGTGACAGAAATAGGCCTGAGTAGAACAGTGCAGTACTCTGATTGCTGCATTATAGAACATCATCCTGGTTGACAGAACACTACACTCTTAGCACCTTTTTTTCTATCTAGAACCTAAACGGTTCTTCGGCTGTCCCCATAAGATAACTCTTTCAAGAACCCTTTTTGGTTCCAGGTGGAACCCTATTGGGTTCCATGTAGAACCCGTTCCCTAGAGGGTTCTACATGGAACCCAAAAGAGTTCTACCTGGAACCAAAAAGGTTATTCTAAGAGTGTACAAGCACAACAACAACAAGGGTGTTTCTCTGCTGCCGTCACGGCGTAAACAATATGCCAGCAATTGTCAGCATGACACAATTATTTATTACTGTTATTCCACAACAATGATTCTGTTTCACAAGGATTTGCCACAGTCAACACAATTGCAACAATCACACAGTCATAACCATGTATAAACAATCGTACACACAGAGGCAGACACACACAACCTCCAACACACACACCCTCCAACACACACACCTTCCCACCCGCATGCACACACACACACACACAAAACACATCCCATGGTTACAAAAGCACAGCCCATCCAGTCTCTGTTAAGCAACTGTTGTCTCTGTCGCGTCCATAAATACTTGTGCCATTGCTCTCCTTCAGAGCACAACAACATACAGCAGCATCAGAATTATAATAACAATAATACTAATGTAATGAAGCAGCACACACAACATGCAAACAGCTACACAACACATCACTATGGCACAGAGGAACGACACACAGACTTACAGTGCTGTATCCTGTTCTGAGGCTCAGTGAAAAGACTGCTATCTCCCCCTTTACTCTGCATTACTGTTTGACTGGGATGGCTGCCAGACGCTTCTCTCACTCACTCACTCCCACTCCTCCTCCTGTCTTTCACCCTCATAGGAAGAATAGCAGCACACAGAGAGATCTGCAGTGCTGCTGGATCTGTGGCAGTATGCTGACGTTTCTGCTCTCTCTCTGTGCGTCTCTCTCTCTCTCCTTCCTTTCTCCAAGGTCAGGGAAAGATCTGCCTAGCTATAGGGGTGACTCCTCCCACAACGGAGCAGTCAGTTACGATGCAACCTCTAGCTGTCCCCCCTTCCTCTTCCTCCCTCCATCCCCACAACCATCCAGCAGCGTGGAAGTAATTACCCCATCATGAGCCAGATTAACCCAGCCTGCTCTCCTCTTCTTCTCCGATGGGCCACGGCCACCTCACAGACAGACAGGATTACGACAGGGTTCAAGGCCACTCCAGGACACAGAGCAGGAACAGCAGGACAGGGCTAGTCTGGGTAGCCATTTGATTAGTTGTTCAGGAGTCTTATGGCTTGGCGGTAGAAGCTGTTTAGAATCCTCATGGACCTAGAATTGGCGCTCCGGTACCGCTTGCTGTGCGGTAGCAGAGAGAACAGTCTATGACTAGGGTGGCTGGAGTCTTTTGACAATTTTTAGGGCCTTCTTCTGACACCGCCTGGTATAGAGGTCCAGGATGGCAGGATGCTTGGCCCCAGTGACGTACTGGGCTGTTCACACTACCCTCTGTAGTGCCTTGCAGTCGGAGGCCGACCAGTTGCCATACCAGGCAGTGTTGCAACCAGTCAGGATGCTCTCGATGGTGCAGCTCTAGAACCTTTTGAGGATCTGAGGACCCATGCCAAGTCTTTTCAGTCTCCTGAGGGGGAAAATGTTGTTGTGCCCTCTTCACAACTGTCTTGGTGTGCTTGGACCATGTTAGTTTGTTGGTGATGTGGACACCAAGGAACTTGAAGCTCTCAACCTGCTCCACTACAGCCCCATCGGTGAGAATGAGGGCGTGACTTATCCTGTAGTCCACAATCATCTCCTTTGTCTTGATCACGTTGAGGGAGAGGTTGCTGTCCTTGCACCACACAGCCAGGTCTCTGACCTCCTCCCTACAGGCTGTCTCGTTGTTGTCGGTGATCAAGCCTACCACTGTTGTGTCATCGGCAAACTTAATGATGGTGTTGAAGTCGTGTCTGGCCGTGCAGTTATGCATGTACAGGGAGCACAGGATGGGGACTGAGCATGCACCCTTGAGGGGCCCCTGTGTTGAGGAGCAGCGTAGCGGATGTGTTGTTACCTACCCTCACCACCTGGGGGCAGCCCGTCACTGTGGGGACTACATCATTGATGCACTTATTGATGAAACCAATGACAGATGTGATGTATTCCCCAATGCCATCGAAGGAATCCCGGAACATATTCCAGTCTGTGCTAGCAAAACAGTCCTGTAGCTTAGCATCTGCTTCATCTGACCACTTTTTTATTGATCTAGCCACTGGTGCTTCCTGCTTTCATTTTTGCTTATAAGCAGGAATCAGGAGGATAGAATTATGGTCATATTTGCCAAATGGAGGGCGAGGGAGAGCTTTGTATGCATCTCTGTGTGAAGAGTAAAGGTGATCCAGAGTTTTTTTCTTCTGGTTGCACATTTAACATGTTGATAGAAATTTGATAAAATGGATTTAAGTTTCCCTGCATTAAAGTCCCCGGCTACTAGGAGCGCCGCCTCTGGTTGAGTGTTTTCTTGTTTGCTTATGGCAGAGTACAGCTCATTCAATGCAGTTTTTGTGCCAGCCTCCGGCTGTGGTGGTCATTAAACAACTACGAAAACTACAGATGAAAACTCTCTAGGTAGGTAGTGTTGTCTACAGTTTATCATGAGATACTATACCTCAGGCGAGCAATAGCTTGAGACTTCCTTAGATATCGTGCACCAGCTATTATTTACAAAAATACATAGTCCTCCGCCCTTTGTCTTACCAGACGCCGCTGTTCTATCCTGCCGGTACATTGCTGTTTGTTGATAGTGTCGTCGTTTAGCCATGTCTCCGTGAAGCATAAGATGTTACAGTTGTGAATGTCCCGTTGGTAGTTTAATCTTCTGCGTAGGTCATCTATTTTATTGTTCAAAGACTGCACGTTTGCTAGCAGAATGGAAGGAAATGGGGGTTTATTCGATCGCCTACGAATTCTCAGAAGGCAGCCTGCCCTCGGGCCCCTTTTTCTCTGCCTCCTCTTCACCCAAATCACTGGGATCTGGGCCTGTTCCCAAGAAAGCAGTATATTGTTTGTCAGCCTCGTCAGACTCGTTAAAGGAAAAACATGATTCTGCCAGTCCGTGGTGAGTAATCGCAGTCCTGATGTCCAGAAGTTATTTTCGGTCATAAGAGACGGTAGCAGAAACATTATGTACAAATAGGCAAAAGAATAAGTTACAAACAACTCAAATAAACGAACGTAAAACATCTGCCTTCTTCTCCGGCGCCATCTTACTGTATGTGCTAGTACTGTGAATTTGTTGTCAAGACTACATTGCACATGTGCTGCTTGACATGGTGGTGCAGTATGTTCAGATCTGGGCGGGAGTTTTACTGGATCGGAGTACCGGCACCTCAAATGTTCTACTGCTTGAGCTCTTGTTCATCTTATAAAATATTATCTCAAAAGTATTGTGGAGATCCTGCACCTAAATGTAAACAGTACCGGCACCCGGCTATTTCGGTCCAAGTCAAGCACTGAGTATGTTACTGTAACTTTGATAATGTCAGAAATGTGAGTACTGGTCAATCAGTACCGATCAACAGGTACTGGTCAATCAGTACCGATCAACAAACACTGATTGACCAGTACCGATCAACGGGTACTGGTCAATCAGTACCGATCAACGAGTACTGGTCAATCAGTACCGATCAACGGGTACTGGTCAATCAGTACCGATCAACAGGTACTGGTCAATCAGTTTCAAACACAACCAGATTGCCAAGGAAACAATCTGAGCAACAGAAGAGTAATCCGTGGCGCTGTGAAGAGTTGGACATTGTGTTGTAGAGCTAGGGCCTAGACTTAGGAGGGCCAGGAGATCAGTTCAGGTGGGGGATTAGAGAGAGATCCAACACAACCTCTGATGGGGAGAACCTCTGATAGGTTTCCTGAAGAGAGTCATGGTCTACTGGTGTTAAAGAGGGATTCTGGTGATAAGGCTTCAGATAAAAGGATGATTTCTTAGTGTTAAAGTCCATTTGACATGATAGTCAGTGTTAAACTCGTTTGCAGTGTTAAAATTTGATTGCATCACCATCATTTAAAGCTAGATTTCTTAATTGAAACAATAACCAAGTGGTCAACCTGCCTCCGTGTTGGTAAAAAGCTGAGGGATGGGCCCGGAGAAATGTAATCACTCTCAAATGAATGAGAATCACTTTATTTACCAAGTACTTTTGTATACAACTGGAATTTGAGTTAGTGAATAGGTGCTGCCAGCAATAGACAATGTACAGGCAGAATATAGACACAAAGACAACCTACTGTAGTCAACATACAGGATATCCAATATAAATACAGTGAACATAATACTTAAAACTCTGGAGTAAAGCTGATTTACAGAGAGGATATAGAATTTACAGAGGGAATATGCAGGATATATGCAGAGGAAGGGATGCTGTCCCGGCTTGCAGCAGTGAGGCTGCTTACCATAAAGCCTTTCAACTTAATATGGAATCTTTAGTTTAGGCATGCCTTTTGTATTTTTCATTTTTGTATATATTTGTTTCCGTCACCATCTGAACATAATAATATCCTGGGCTCAACGACCCAAAGGAATCAAGACAGGACCTAAGGTAAGGTTGGTGTCTCCCTGGGCACATGTGCATCCAACACTGTCCTCACTCCCTGATTTCTCACATAAATGCACACATACATTCAGGTTAAAGACCATGTAACTAGGCCTAGGACCCCTAGACAAAGCGAGTGCACCGTAGGCTAGTTATTGGTTTCAAACCAGACAATGATTAAAGAGGTGAGGATGGACTCAATGATGGAAGTGTAGAACCAAACCAGTAACGACCGTGAGAGTTTGAGTTTCTTCAGCTGACACGGACAGAAGATTCTCCAGGGAGCCTTCTTGGTCACCGATGTAATGTTGTCTTCCCACTTGAGGTTGTGGGAAAAAATGCTCCCCATGAATTTGAATGACTCAGCTGTGCTAATGCCTGAGCCATCAATCTGGAGGGGGAGACATGTTGTGGGACGTTTTCTGAAGTCCACCACCATCTCCATGGTGGTGTCATCAGCAAACTTGAGTTGTTTGACAGATGCATCGTTGGAGGTGCAGTTATTGGTGTTATTAGTGAGAAGAGTGGGGGGGAAAGCACCTATTCTTGCGGCGCCCCTGTGCTGAGGGATAGGGAGTGTGAAAGGTTTGACAGGAAATCAGGGATCCACCGACAGATAGAGTTGGGTATGTTCATCTGGGTGAGTTTTTCCTGCAACAGTTGTGGGATGATGGTGTTGAATGTAGAGTTAAAGTCCACAAACAGTATCCTCATGTATGTCCTTCGGGATTGTCAAGGTGCTGAAGAATGTAGTGGAGGCCCATGTCGACAGCGTCATCAACAGACTTGTTGGCTCTGTAAGTATACAGCAGAGGGTCAAGGAGGGCATCAGTGATGTCTTTGAGGTGGGATAGGATGAGGCCCTCAAAGGACTTGATGACTGAAGCGAATGCTACAGGTCTGTAGTCATTCAGCCAGGGTACTTTCTTGTTAGGCACAGGCACGATGATGGATGATTTAAAACAGTGCATAGCTAAAGTGATTGATTGTGATTGTGATTGTCTGTGATTGTCTGTGAATAACAAGTGATTGTCTGTGAATAAAGGGTTAGAGCTGGTCAGCACCGTGTTTCAGTGTTGCTGGGAAGACCTGGTCTGGGGCTACAGTCCTGTTTCTTAAAAAGCCTGTTGACTTCTTGCTCTGATGACATGCGGTGGGGCACGGCAACCTGGGACAAGCAGGGGGTTGTCTGAATCTTGGGGGGTCTTTTGTTTGCAGTTTGTGATCTAACGAAGACCCTTCCAGACAGACAAGCAGTCATTGGAGGATAATTGTTGTTCTAGCCTCTATTCAGTTGCTGCTGTGCCACTCTGTATTGGTCCATACTGCTACTCCTAATGCCACTCCTATGTGCCTCCTCTTTGGCAGAGTGTAGGCCTTTCAGCTTCGCATTGAACCAGGGTTTGTCATTGCTGGCTGTGACAAAAGTGATGTGGGAATACAGTGTTCCTCACAGACACTGATGTAAGATGTGATCCTGTCAGTGTAGTCGTGATTGGTGGAATTGTCATCTTCAAATCCCTCGCACAGCTTGTTGAGGACGTAGTTTCGTAAGGCTGAGGAAATGACAGGTCTTGTTCCATTCAATAGGAGACCGCCGTGCACTGTGAGAAAAGCATGTTCTGCCCAGTACAGTTTCAGTGGTCCTTCGCAACCGTTGAACTCAGGCCATCCTTCCTAACCCATTGTCATGACTTTGAGCACACACTGTCGGCTTTGAGCTGTTCTATCAAATTATCCATGTAGGAAACAGTGGCTGGAAGCTGTTCCACGATGGCGTCCACGTAGATATTTGTTCTCTACATGAGATCTTTTTCTGTAGCAGTACCTTTGGCTTTGACTGGTGCACATGACAGTGTGTATGCAGTTGACAGACTATTTCCGGGGAGTATCTCATCAGACTCGTCCTGAAGTGCTGGATTAGTGGGGGAAGGGTGTCCAGGGGTTAGACGGCTCAGGAGAGGTTTTCAACTGAAAGTGTTGACCAATGAGAAAGTCTCTGAATTTTTCACATGCCCATGTCAGACCCAGAGCTTATTTTTCCACTTGAGTGTATCTCTGCTCCACAACGGTTCTCCATTCCCCGCTCTGCTCCTGGAGCAGCACTCCTCCTGGTCCGTAGGAAGATGCATCTGCTGCACACGGGTGTGGATGTCAGCTCCTCCTTCAGCTCATTGAAGGATCGGACTTGGTCGGCGCCCCCAGTGCCAGTGGTTTTTCTTTGAAGGTAGGTCTCTGAGAGGTTTGTCATTTTCAGCTAACTGGGGTTTGAACTTTCAAAGCTGGGAAGCTCCGCAGCTTGTTGATGTTGATGTTGGATGGCTCCGCCATCTCCGAGACAGCCTCTGTGTTTGTCAGGTTGGGCTGTACTACTTCGTACGAGATAATGGGGCCAGGAACTTCACTTCCTGCTTTGACAGGTCACATTTGTCCATGTTCAGAGTTTATTTTATTTTGTATTTTATTTAACATTTCCTTAACTAAGCAAGCCAGTTAAGAGAAAATTCTTATTTACAGTGACGGCCTACCCAGCCAAACCCAAACCTGGGACTCCCAATCATGGCCGGTTGTGACACGGCCTGGAATCGAACCAGGGTCTGTAGTGATGCCTCTAGCACTGAGATGCAGTGCCTTAGACCGCTGAGGCACTCGTTAAGCTGACCTTTTCCATCTGCAACACGTAATTAAGTCTTGTATCATGCTCCACTTGTGTTTGACACCAGAATAACACATCATCCATGTGACACACAACACCTTCCAGGCCTTCATTAAACTCTGTCACCATTCTGTTCTGGAAGTGTTCAGGTGCTGAAGTGATGCCAAAGGGCAGGTGGTTGAAGCAGTAATGTCCGAAAGGTGTGTTGAAGGTTGTTAGCTTAACTGACTCCTCAGCTAGCGGAATCTGCCAGAAGCCCATGTTCGCGTCAAGCTTGGTGAAGATCTTCACCCTGGCTAGAGAGCCACGGGTCTGTTCGACAGTGGGAAGTATGCATTTTACTCTACACACTGACCCATTGAGACTGGTGAGAATGGGCACATATCCGCAAGTCCATGTTCTTCTTTGGAGCAACAACAACCAGGCCGGCACACCAATCTGTGGGCTCCTAAACTCTAGAGACAACCTTGAACCCTTGCATACGCTCTAGCTCTTTCTTGACGTTTGGTATCAATGTCAGAGCAATCCGTGGTGGACTGTGGAGTGAGTAGGGCTCTGCGCTGGGTTTCAGCTTGATGGTATATGGTTGTTGTGCTGAACCAAGACCGCTGCACGTCTTTGGATAGCTTTCTTTCATTGTCTGTCAATCCATGCTGTCGAGTCGAGCAACTAGCTCAAGCTTTGTGATGGCTGGTCCGCATAGTAAAGCGGTGTGTAGATACACATCCTCCAGTGTCTCCTCTTCTCCCTTTCGCAGAACCACACTTACGATGCCGATCACGTCCAGCGGCGCTCTTCCAGGTCCTAGTGGTTTTGTTCATTTTTGCAGAAGTTGCTGATTCCTGCAAAAATGTGACTGGGCACATTGTCTGGGATAACAGTCACATTGGCACCCGTGTCTATTTTGAATTTCAAATTCCCTGTCCATCACTTGGATATCCATCATTCACAGGTCACCTCCTGTTGCCATTTTACTAGGAAAATGCTATTCTTGAACCTTGTTTACTGCTCTTGATGTTAGAAATACATGTTGGTAATGTCAATGTTTTTTCACAGGAGTGGCACTACTTCCTTAGCTGGACGCTCTTGGATGTGCAGGGCTTTTGCCACAGTGTTGACACCGACTGCTTTTTCCTCATTAGCATCTCCATGGCTAGCTTTCTGTTTCCACTGATACTGGCTGCCTTTCTACATAACTCTATCCACTGAGCCTCTTTTACCATCACTGTATCACCTCGCTGTTGTTGCTCGAGTTTGTTTCGATTCAGCTCCCTCAAAATGCGTTCTGCTTCGTCGCCCATACAGTACATGAGTGTTTACCTGCGTCTCCTCGGCGCTCAAACGTCCTAATCCATTTGGTCCATTCTTGCGGTTTAGAAAAATGGCTCCGGCAGCTGTGTGCTAAATGTAGCACTTCACAAGTATCTATCTCACCCCCACAGAAGCTCACCTCAACCCTCCAAAGCTCGCTGGATGTTTTCCAGCCTGCTGGCATGATGCCATAGTGCAGGTGGCCACCCAGTCTCTCTTGGAGTTCTCCAGTTGTGAGACACACTGCTTGGCCCAGTGCAGGCAAGGGTTGAATATTTTCCTGGTATTTTACAAATGTTCCATCCTCACTTTTCTCCCGGGTAACCCGGTATTTCCCGCCAAAACTGGAAGTGTCATTCAAAATCCTATAAAGCATATAAATACTGTAGGCCTATGTCTGGATTTGATTAGAGCTTCGATAAATAATTCAAGCCTGACGCTGCCTGAGCCTGAGGAGCCCTACATTAAATACATTTGATGAGCCCGACATTAGACATTTTATGAGCAAACGCCAAAAATGCTCAAATAACACATATAGGCCTATGATATACAGTGCATTCAGAAAGTATTCAGGCCCCTTGACTTTTTACACATTTTGTTACATTACAGCCTTATTCTAACATTTACTAAATCGTTTTTTCCCCTCGTCAATCTACACACAATACCACACAATGACGAAGCGAAAACATAAATACCTTATTTACATAAGTATTTAGACCCTTTGCAATAAGACTCTAAATTGAGCTCGGGTGCATCCTTGAGCTGTTTCTACAACTTGATTGGAGTCCACCTGTGGTAAATTAAATTGATTGGACATGATTTGGAAAGGCACACATCTGTCTATATAAGGTCCCACAGTTGACAGTTTTGGCAAAAACCAAGCCATGACGTTGAAGGAATTGTCCGTAGAGCTCCAATACAGGATTGTCAAAGCACAGATCTGGGGAAGGGTACCAAAACATTTTTGAAACATTGAAGGTCCCCAAGAACACAGTGGCCTCCGTCATTCTTAAATGGGACAAGTTCGGAATGACCAAGACTCTTCCTAGAGCTGACCGCCGTTCCAAACTGAGCAATCTGGGGAGAAGGGCCTTGTTCACGGAGGTCACTCTGACAGAGCTCCAGAGTTCCTCTGTGGAGATGGGAGAACTTTCCAGAAGGACAATTATCTCTGCATCACTCCACCAACCAGTTCTTTATGGTAGAGCAGCCAGACGGAAGCCACTCCTCAGTAAAAGGCACATGCCAGCCCGCTTGGAGTTTGCCAAAAGGAACCTAAAGGACTCTCGGACCACGAAAACAAGATTCTCTTGTCTGATGAAACCAAGATTGAACTCTTTGATCTGAATGCCAAGCATCACATCTGGAGGAAACCTGGCACCATCCCTCAACATCATGCTGTGGGGATGTTTTTCAGCGGCAGAGACTGGGAGACTAGTAAGGATCGAGGGAAAGATGAATGGAGCAAAGTACAGAGAGAATATTTCAGGACTTGAACCCGATCGAACATCTCAGGAGAGACCTGAAAATAGCTGTGCAGCAATGCTCCCCATCAAACCTGGCAGAGCTTGAGAGGATCTGCAGAGAAGAATGGGAGAAGCAGAGAAGAATACCCAAGAAGACTCAAGGCTGTAATCGCTGCCAAATGTGTTTCAACAAAGTACTAGGTAAAGGGTCTGAATACTTATGTTAATGTAATATTTCAATTTTTTATTTCTAATAAATTTGTAAAAAAAAAAAAAAACTATTTTTGCTTTGTCATTATAAAAAACGATTTTATAATGAGTCTGTCACGTAATTAAATGTGGAAAAGGTCAAGGGGTCTGTATATGCTACAGCATATTACTTACGACAAAAAAACAGCTATGTGCTCTGTTGGGTAAATACTGTAAATGAAACAAGCTCCAGTATGCTAATCTTTTTCTGTATTAACTATTTTACTGTACTGTATTGGGCTCAAACCCTACACCCCAACCCGAGCACTCTGTTCTGCCACCTCAGGTCTCTTGGCCCTCCTGCTCCGCCCAGTCCAATCTCTTCTCTGTCCTGAAGCTAGGACAGCAGAATCCCTGCCCATCTTCTGAAAACATCTGAAATCCTACCTCTTAAAAGAGTATCTTAAATAATCATCCTCAAATCAAAATAACCAGCACTTGACCCCCTTTCTATGCCTGTGATATGTGGTTCTCCCACCTAGCTATCTTTTATTATATATACATATATATTTGACCCTTTTTCTCCCCAGTTTCGTGGTATCCAATTGGTAGTTATAGTCCTGTCCCATCGCTGCAACTCCCGTACGGACTCGGGAGAGGCGAAGGTCGAGAGCCGTGCGTCCTCCGAAACACAACCCAACCAAGCCGCACTGCTTCTTCACACAATGCCCGCTTAACCCGGAAGCCAGCCGCACCAATATGTTGGAGAAAACACTGTACACCTGAACCAGGATCTCTAGTGGCACAGCTAGCACTGCGATGCAGTGCCTTAGACCACTGCGTCACTCGGGAGGCCTGTTACACCCGCCTCTGTGAAGAGGGAATGCAACACCCTGCTACAACTCAACTCTCCGTGAAGTGAAAGAGGTATGGGACTGTAGGTGTGAGTAAGGATGACAAAGGCAGAGAGAGTGGTACCGTTTACAAGGAATTTATTCCGTCACACGGTAATATGGGGAAAAGGGTCTGGACGGAACCAAAGCAAAGAAAGTAAATCTCAAAGCCCCCTCTCCTACCTTACCTGCCTACCCACTACTTACCATATTTAGCACCACCTGGTGCCCTGACCAAAATACAGGGGGTGGTCCGCCCAGGTCTTACCTAGTGTGCCTAGACAGTGAATATACTACGGGTATATGTATGCCTGTGGGCCTCTTGCCTAAGCACTCCCTAGGTGCCTTCCCCTTCCCCCCCTGGGAACAAATGAAACACAATAATACAACCTACTTCACAACAAAACCTGAGAAAAAACTAACCCAGGACTTTAAAGAAGCTCTATCTGACTGAGCAACAAACTAACACAGAACATACCAAAGCTGCTCCCAGCAACAACTAACACAGTACATACCAAATCTCTTAGCAAAAACCAACATGATATAACCCTCAGCCATCAACCTCCTCTCTCAGCAATGATCTCTCAGCAATGATCTCTCAGCAATGATCTCTCAGCAATGATCTCTCAGCAATGATCTCTCAGCAATGATCTCTTAATCAATCTCTCCTCTGAGCAACAGAACACTGGCTTATATAGCTTCAGAAGGAATCTAATTAAAGACAGCAGCGTCCTGATGAGGGGGCGGGGTCAGCTCTCCAATCATCAATTCGGGGCCGACCAATCAGCTGCTTGGGGAGAATTTCAGGAAGCCATTTCCTGAAACACACACTCAAATACACAAACGACAACACAGAAACTGGGGAACGTAACAAGGCCACACCTAGCCATTTTAAGATGAATGCACTATCCAGAGCGTCTGCTAAATGACTCAAATGTAAACGTATTAAACTGTATGGACTGGAATTACGCAGCTCATTCAAACCATGGTAAAGCTGGGAGAGAACATACGATTCTAGTGCAGTACATGCTAATTAGATGTACATTTTGAAATATAATTCACCTATTTATATAATTCGTAGGCTGATACGTTTATATATATATATATATATATATATATATATATATATATATATTTCATTATATTTCCCATAATGTTATTAACCTACCTCCTCTTTCTCTCTCTATTGTTGCTTCATTCCTTTGTCGCTTTCAACAGTTAAATGAAATAAGTTTCGTTGTCCTTATCTTCATCATTCTAATGACATTGTCACGGATCCCTCTGGAACTTTCATTGCGCACACCTGGCCCCTATTCCCACTGATTGTGTTTGTATATATGTGCCCTTTGTTCACCATGGTGCTGTCCATTATTGTTACAATGTCCATTGGTGCGTGTGAGTACCTGTACTGTGTGTTTTGGGTTTTCGTGCCCTTGTGGATTGCGCAGAGGATTACGGGTCTCGTCCCATGTGTTAATCATTGTGCGCTTGTGTTGTTTATTCGAGGTACTCCTCGCTCTTTTGTGTGGGTTTCATCCCTGTGTTTTGTTATGTGTTTGTTTGGTCTTCGTTTTCCTTGATGACAGCTTTGCACACTCTTGGCATTACCTCAACCAGCTTCACCTGGAATGCTTTTCCAACGGTCTTGAATGCAAGTCTCTTCTTATTGGTGTCCTTTAGTAGTGGTTTATTTGCAGCAATTTGACCATGAAGGCCTGAACAGTTGATGTTGAGATGTGTCTGTTACTTGAACTCTGTGAAGCATTTATTTGGGCTGCAATTTCTGAGGCTGGTAACCCTAAGGAACTTATCCTCTGCAGCAGAGGTAACTGGGTCTTCCATTCCTGTAACGGTCCTCACGAGAGACATTTTTATCATAGCGCTTGATGGTTTTTGCGACTGCACTTGAAGAAACTTTCAAAGTTAATGTTCTGCATTGACTGACCTTCTTGTCTAATGATGGACTGTTGTTTCTATTTGCTTATTTGAGCTGTTCTTGCCATAATATGGACTTGGTCTTTTACCAAATAGGACTATATTCTGTATACCACCCCTACCTTGTCACAACACAACTGAATGTCTCAAACACATTAAGATGGAAAGAAATTCCACAAATTAACTTTTAAGAAGGCACACCTGTTAATTGAAATGCATTCCAGGTGGCTACCTCATGAAGCTGGTTGAGAGAATGCCAAGAGTGTGCAAACCTCTAATCAAGGCAACGGGTGTTTATTTGAAGAATCTCAAATATAAAATATATTTTGATTTGTTGAACACTTTTTTGGTTACTAATCAAATCACATTTTATTGGTCACATACACATGGCTAGCAGATGTTATTCCGAGTGTAGAGAAATGCTTGTGCTTCTAGATCCGACAGTGCAGCTATATCAACAAGTAATCTAACAATTCCACAACAACCTAAGACACACAAATCTAAGTATAACTGGATGGAATAACAATAAGTACATAGAAATATATGGATGAGCAATGGCCGAGCGGCATAGGCAAGGTGCAATAGATGGTATAAAATACAGTGTATACATATGGGATGAGTAATGCAAGATATGTAAACATCATTATTAAAGTGGCAATTATAAAGTGACTAGTGATCCATTGGTTAGAGTGGCCAATGATGGTCTCTATTTAGGCAGGAGCCTCTCTGTTAGTGATGGCATTATTTCTAGATGGTTCCTTATGTGTTATTTCACAGTTTTGATGTCTTCACTATTATTCTACAATGTAGAGAATAGTGCAAATAAAGACAATCCCTTGAAGGAGTAGCTGTGTTCAAACCTTTCACTGGTACTGCATATACACTACCGTTCAAAAGTTTGGGATCACTTAGAAATGCCCTTGTTTTTGAAAGAAAAGCTATTAAAATAACAAAAAATATTGTAGTTGGAAACGTCAGATTTCTAATGGAATATCTACATAAGTGTACAGAGGCCCATTATCAGCAACCATCACTCCTGTGTTCCAATGGCACGTTGTTAGCTAATCCAAGTTTATCATTTTAAAAGGCTATTGATCATTAGAAAACCCTTTTGGAATTATGTTAGCACAGCTGAAAACTGTTGTTCTGATTAAAGAAGCAATAAAACTGGCCTTCTTTAGACTAGTTGAGTATCTGGAGCATCAGCATTTGTGGGTTCGATTACAGGCTCAAAATGGCCAGAAACAAAGAACTTTCTTCTGAAACTCGTCAGTCTATTCTTGTTCTGAGAAATGAAGGCTATTCCATGTGAGAAATTGCCTAGAAACTGAAGATCTCGTACAACGCTGTGTACTACTCCCTTCACAGAACAGCGCAAACTGCCACTAACCAGAATAGAAAGAGGAGTGGGAGGCCCCGGTGCACAACTGAGCAAGAGGACAAGTACATTAGAGTGTATAGTTTGAGAAACAGACGCCTCACGCCTCTCAACTGGCAGCTTCATTAAATAGTACCCACAAAACACCAGTCTCAACGTAAACAGTGAAGAGGTGACTCCGGGATGCTGGCCTTCTAGGCAGAGTTCCTTTGTCCAGTGTCTCTGTTCTTTTGCCCATCTTAATCTTTTATTTTTGTTGGCCAGTCTGAGATATGGCTTTTTCTTTGCAACTCTGCCTAGAAGGCCAGCATCCCGGAGTCGCTTCTTCACTGTTGACGTTGAGACTGGTGTTTTGACCGAAAGAGAGATGGAGATGTGTACATTTAGACGTGCATTCGGTCCTTATGTTACTGTGTCATAGGCTATGCTGCATCAAATGTAGGCCTACCTGTCACAAGAAAATAACTTACTATCATGAGATGATATGTCTACATGCATTGTGAACTGCGCTCCATACTGAGATGGGATGTCTGTCCCCACCCTGAGCATTGATGACTGATCATGCAGAGATAAGGCCCTAGAGAAGCCAGATTTAGGCATCACATATCATTTAACAGTTCCATTTCACGTGATGGTGTTCATATAAATCATTTATTATAATTTACCTGTTTCTTGCAGTTATTTACCAGGAAAGGTGAGTGGTTTTGGGCGGTAAATCTCGGTAAACGGGTTCCCCGCCATTCAACTGTAATGCAGACAGACAGCTGGGATCCAGTACTACAACCTTCTCCTGTCTGAGCAGCAGAAATGGCTTCTGGCCTGCTACCTCAACGAGGCGCATCGCTAAGTTCTACAAGAGACTCAGAGAGGCTGAGGGTGAGGACACTGATGAAGAGTAGGAGGATGATGAAGATGTGGAGCCTCTAGGGTGTCCAATCAAAGCGAAGAGTGTTTATTTTTGGTAAATAAAGGCCTACTGTAGATACATTTTTCAACCATTTTCCATCTTAAAAATGAGGCATAAGTAAAGATTTGATTTGTGGATAAACAGATGGAAAAGGGGTCTTAGAAAACATCGACCAGAAAAGTCTTAAAAGGTATTAAAAATACATCAAAACATAATACTTTTGAAGTAAAGACCCCTGCCAACTAATATCAACATTTATACTTATTATTTGCCTTCTGCTTTTTTTATTTGTATGAATTATTAAGCGATAACAAAAAAATCAGTAACTGAATTACCACAAATAAATCATTAATGGAATTCCTGCAATTGAATTGGCTACAATTGGAAATCATAGTAGTCACGAATCACAGTTAAGTCACCTACTACAGTCCTTCCTTCCAATGGTATACTGTTATGTTCAGCTCATAACTGTTTTCTTTCTCTTTCTGTCTGGTGGTCAACGCAAGTGTCACTCTCTACCTCTCTCTTCAGTTAATGCCACCTCTCCTGGCTCTTACCATAATTCTGTTACAAGGTGTAAATCCACTTCACTTCACTTCACTCAGCAAGTGAAGTAGATTCACACCTTGTAACAGAATTATGGTAAGAGCCAGGAGAGGTAGCATTAGTTCCATAACCAAAATCGAATCTTTGAATCTTAATTAGTAGCAGATATTTAATATATATTTTTTGCATTAGTTAGGCACATATAATTGATGGTTGTTCATATATCTCTGAAGTTATTTTTTTTTATAAGTATATTTGTAGCGGGGGAAAAAAGATAAACTAGCAAGTTCTATCTGTCTAAACCCATTTGAACTGCAATCCAATCACAAGCCTGAACAAATAGACTGACCAATCAAAACACATCCCACTGGGCACACTGCTTGAATCAACGTTGTTTCCGCATTATTTAAATTAAATTACATTGAGCCAACGTGGAATGGACGTTGAATTGACGTCTGTGCCCAGTGATTCGTTGCTGTCACATCGTTGTTCAGTGATGACAGTTATTCGTTTTATGATTATAATACATTTCTTAACGTATTTGATGATCTGTTTTGACTCTTTCTTGGTAAAATAGTGTTATTTATAATTGATGTATTCAAATAGCTACAGTTTTCTTCAAAACTGAACATGTCTAATTCAGAAGTGTCAGATAGAACCTATCTGCAATTACACCCCCCCCTAAAAAACAGATTAACAAATGTCTCAGGATTTTGATACTTTTTAGGTACCTTCAAGGTCAGGACCTTAATGATCCATGAAAGAACAATTCACTAGAGAACAGTTCTGAGATCTGGGATGTGAAAACCTTGATGCTCAATATCTCAGCTATGATTTGCGCAGATAGAACCTTATAGTCCCAAGGTCATGCTGTGTAGATTATTCACAGTAGTCTTAGTGTATGGTTTGGTATACTTTGAAATCAATGGTTTTTGTTTGGAATACATTTTAACGTGAAAAATCTTAGTCTCAGCTAATTACATGAATTCACGACTGAACTAATAGATTTAAGTAAAAAAGTCACTGTTATTCTACACCTGTTGTTTATGAAGCATGGGGAATTGCCCTACAGTAAACCAACTTCTGGTAGGCTTGGGTTGATTTAGCGGTGAGTGGAATGGATTTACATTGGTAACAATGCATACAGTCTTACATTTTAAACAGTCATCAATTGACACCGTTGCTTGTTCCACAAGTCTCTTATGACAATTCTATTAATTGCAACACAACCACCATTTTGTTTATAATTCAACTCAGCACCTTTCCACCTACATTGTTTATCACTATGGTTGAAAATGGCATTATGATGCCTGGAGGTTACAGTTCCTTATGCTCTTTCAACCATTCATACATAACCCATTCTCATCACTTCCTCATTGTTGCCATTGTCTAAAATATTTAATGGTCTACTCATCCTCTATTGTTCCGGCAAGCAAGGGTGGAGGCCGATGACATCACTAATTCCCATCAGACCAACTCCTTGAATGCCCTAGTCCTTGAAGTTTGCAGTGTGTACTTTGCTGTATTTTAACAGGGGGATATTGCTTTTCAACAGTGAAACTTCAAAAACTGCTGGATGAGAACATTGTATGCATTCTCAAGTTTCGGTGGTAAATGATGCCACACACACTCACCTGTCTCGCAAGAGCGATGACATCATCTGCAACAGAGGAGCATTCTCTTTGATTAGAACTGAACAAAGCTCACCACATGGTCTTTTGTTATGAGATGGCACCACCCTGTGGTTGAATCTGGTACTTATTATCTTCAGACTATTGCAGTAGCCTATGAAAAACACAATTTGATGGACCTCCCCTAGGAGGAAACAGCACCGCTAAGAAAATTGTAATAACAAATAAACGGCATACACAGAGAAATGGTGTGCTCGGCAAAATAAATAATGATAATTTGACAAAACTACTTCAAGAGGACAAAAAATGTAAATAATAAGCAGATATGTGAGAATGCAATATGTTTTGCTCACTAATCATTGTTGCATGTAAGACGCATGGCGTTAGAATACAGTATGAAATAACTTAGGACACATGCAACTTAGGTTTCATCGGTTTTTAAAAGCTATCATTTTTTTCCAGAACAGCGTGGGCAACACAAATGGAAAACAAACCACACACACAGCCTTACATGAATGACACATGCAACTCTACAAATAAACACGTAAAACATAGTTGGGCCAGCCAACATAAAGTATGACCTTCACAATACAACAAGACACAACAGCCAAACTAAAGGGGGAAAAAAACACATGAACGACATGAGGCGCAGTGGGGTTACAATACCAGCAGGTGGAGACAGAGTACAGAACAGTACAGTATAGTACAGTGCCGTGGTCGAAGCCAATCACACCAACCAGAGGTGAAATCACTTCAGGTAACTCAGTTTACAATCCAACTGCATGGGAGTATATCTTCGACTACATCCAGAAACAGTGTTAAATAAGCACTGTGCTTAATTAACGACAACATACTGTAGCATCACCTGCTAAGACCAATAGAACCATTGTTCAGAGAAAATCCTTTTAACAACCTTCCAACTACAGTAGTTGCAAAATGCCATACAGTACTGTACTATGATCCCATACAGTCAGTGCTTGTTGGAGTGAACAGAGCCTGGTTAAGACTCCATCTGACAGACAGACAGGCAGGCAGTGTGAGACAGGATGGTAGACTTTAGTGGGAGACCATCAAAGGGAGGGCGGATCCATAAGGCACATGTTGGAAACGTTCATTCAACATCTATTCCATGTTGGTTCAACCTAATTTCATTGTAATGACGTGGAAACCATGTTGATTCAACCAGTATGTGCTAAGTGGGATAGTAAGTAGTGTGTGTCTGCTGTACATGACAGTAGCTGGTGCAGTTTGGTTCCATATTTTCTCCGTTTGTTATGGCGGTAACCTTTGGGACATATTTGGGACAATCTTCAACACTGGTATATTATTACTTTGTCCAAGTCAGTGAATAAATGTCGTTTTTTTTCTCCAACCCTGCAACCAAAATCAATACTTTCTATTTTATTTCATTTAAATAAAATATCGCTTCAATCCCCACAGCATAGCAATGTGTGGGGAGTTTCCGTCAAATGTAATCGAAACAAAATTAAATTACAAAAATACTGAACAAAGACACATCGAGGAGGAACAAAAAAAAACATGAGGCAAGGTCATCCAAGAATAAAAAACACAACACATCTGACGCTGACAGGTTAACTGTGAACAGTAAACGTTGAATAATTACAATACAGTACATGAGTTTCAGATTCCTTTCAAACTCTGAAAATGTGGTGGGAAAAGAACAGCGTCACACATTTCAATACTGCATTGAAAAAGGAGGAAATGAAATGAGAATAACCCTAGACTGACAGTGTGTGACCACTGGCCCTGTTTTTTCAGCAGGGAAAAGACAGCATTTCCTTGAGCAATACAATGCTTCATTGACCTGACCTTATGAATCTTTCATTGAATGACCTATGAATCTTTCAACTACATTTGAGTTGGTGTGGCCTGCAGGATATTCACTGGGAAAAGCCAAGGTGCACCCAGTAATCTGTATACAGTGCATTGAATAGATAAGAATGCGTGGTCGAATCTATCCACTTCATAAAATAGAGAAGACACTGCAATTCCCTAGTACAGTCCTGTCAATCATTTTGATTTAGGCCTGCCGGTCAGAAAACATTATAAAATGCTACAAATGAATTCATAAATTAATGATTATACATATTTGGTCCTGTGCGCTCAATAAATGACCTTAGTATAATATATAGAGAACAACTATAATACTGTGGTCCTACTGTCTATACTGAACAAAAATATAAACGCAACATGTAAAGTGTTGGTCCCATGTTTCATGAGCTGAAATGAAATATTTCCATACACACAAAAAGCTAATTTCTCTAAAATTAGTTTACATCCCTGTTCGTGATCATTTCTCCTTTGCCAAGATAATCCATCCACCTGACAGGTGTGGCATATCAAGAAGCTGATTAAACAGCACCTTGTGCTGAGGACAGTAAAAGGCCACTCTAAAATGTGCAGTTTTGTCACACAACACAATGCCACAGGTGTCTCAAGTTTTAAGGAAGTGTGTAATTGGCATACTGACTGCAGGAATGTCCACCAGAGCTGTTGTCAGCGAATTGAATGCTCATTGCTCTAACATAAGCTGCCTCCACTGTTGTTTAAGAGAATTTGGCAGTCCGTCCAACCGGCTTCACAACCGCAGACCACGTGTAACCACACCAGCCCAGGACCTCCACATCCGGCTTCTTCACCATCTCGATCATCTGTGACCAGCCACCCGGACAGCTGATGAAACTTTGGGTTTGCAAAACCGAAGAATTTACACACAAACTGTCAAACCTCTCAGGGGAAGCTCATCAGCCTGCTTGTCATCCTCACCATCCTCACTGCAGGTCGGTGTCGTTACCGACTTCAGTGAGCAAATGCTCACCTTCGTTGACCACTGGCACGCTGGAGAAGTGTGCTCTTTGTGGCTGAATCCCGCTTTCAACTGTACCAGGCAGATGGCAGACAACGTGTATGGCATCAAGTGTTAGTGGTTTGCTGATGTGAACAGAGTGCCCCATGGTGGTGGTGGGGTTATGGTATGGGCAGGCATAAACTACGGACAACGAACACAATTTTATCGATGGCAATTTGAATGCACAGAGATCCTGAGGCCCATTGTCGTGCCATTCATCCGCCGTCATCACCTCTGTTCAGCACGATAATGCACGGCCCCATGTCGCAAGGATCTGTACGCAATTCATGGAAGCTGAAAATGTCCCAGTTCTTCCGTGGCCTGCATACTCACCAGACATGTCACCCATTGAGCACGTTTGTGATGCTCTGGACTGACGTGTCCGACAGTTTCTTCCAAGTTACAGCCAATATCCAGCAACTTCGCACTGTCATTGATGAGGAGTGGGACAACATTCCACAATCAACAGCCTGATCAACTCTATGTGAAGGAGATGTGGTGGCAAATGATGGTCACACCAGATACTGACTTGTTTTCTGATCCACGCCCCTACCTTTTTATTAAGTACCTGTGACCAACAGATGCATATCTGTATTCCCAGTCATGTGAAATCCATAGATTAGGGCCTAATGAATTTATTTCAATTGACTGATTTCCTTATATGAACTGTAACTCAGTAAAATCTTTGAAATTGTTGCATGTTGCGTTTATATTTTTGTTGAGCGTAGTTTACCATACATGGGTATTTAAAGAGTCTTAATATTAATACGGTAGCATCATCAGTAACCTGGATATATTAGGACAAACGTGGACATTGTGCTGAAGCAACACAAAATCTAAACAAGGCTCACGTAGAGTGGGGCGAGTTACAGACTAAACCTAGCAGTGCTCTGTCATTAAATATCACTGGTTCCACGACTGCATCGGTAAAGTTCTGCATGGGAGTTGCTGCAGTCTGTTTATTGCGGGTCTCTGTGAGTCTGTATCCAGTGTTGTCTGCTCTGAACTCTGATTTGAGCTGTACAGTAGATGGAGACCGTTGAACTCCCTCACGCTGTCATAACACAAGGCATTGTGTGGCTCGTGGCGGAAAACAATGTAATCCTGCACCGGGGGGGGCGTGTTTTGACAGAATTGCGCATATCAATATCATGACGGAAAACACAAAGCGTAGAAAGAAGCACCAAAGGAAGATGGAGGTGAAGTAAGAAGCTCTTCAAAAAACTAAAATATACCTCATGGTAATGGTAAGATGCCTCATTGTTAAAGGTAACATAGGTATCAATGTTTGAGCCTAAATGACAGATGTCCAACTGGTAGAGAAATTCCACTGTAGGGTAAAATGTTGTTAGGATGTCAAGGCAGGATGAGAGAATCAAACCACATTGCTTATTATCGTCACACAGAGAGTCTAGAATGCTGTTTCAAAAGAAAAGAAAGCAACAACACCTCAAATAAAAAACTGGGCTAGGATCAGCGGTCATGGCCAGGTTTTGGCAGAGATACCTTGGCCAACGCTGGAGAGCAAGGGACCATTCACCTTCTCCCTCTAACCACTAGGGTCACTTGGTCCAGTGTACTGTATGCCATAGGACAGTCTGGGTTAAGAAAGCCAGAGGCTAAGATCCAGAGCCTAGAGAACAGTTCATTCATATAATGATTCTAGCCATGCTTACGCTACCAGCTGGCATATGAAACAACCTCCTCATTCTACCCAGCCCAGCAGATAGGTGCAATAAACTGTGTTGTTTTACAGGGTCAGCCATTTTAGTATGGCGCCCCTGGAGCAAATGAGGGTTAAGTGCCTTGCTCAAGGGCACATCAGCAGATTTTTCACCTTGTTGGCTCGGGTATTCGAACCAGCAACCTTTCGGTTACTGGCCCAATGCTCTAGCCGCTAGGCTACCTGCCGCCCCAAGACAGTACGGTCTTGTCTTTCTCCTCCTGTACAACGGAACTTCCATGGGAAGCATTGCTAGGTTGGAGCAGGCAGGCAGGGGCAGTGGTATGACTGGTGGATGTAGTATTAGAGGTTAAGGTTCAGTGAGGACCAGAGGAGGCCATCTGTGATCAGCTGTGGTAGCTGGGCACGGCTTGCTGTTTCTGGGAGAGGCGCAACAGCTCCTCCCTGATGGCCTTGATGAGGGAAGCAGAGGAGTGATTGGGGGGAGAGGAGGACTCCTCTGGAGGGTAGCCGAATCCGGTTGTGTGTGTGTCCAGGTGGGCCAGGGGGGATGAGGGCTCCCTTAGTGCACTTCTACTTGGCATCTGGAACATAGAGGAGGAGGAGTAATCAGGGTAGCCCAGAAGAACCTGACGCAAACAGGGAAGGAGGGACAGAAAAAAGAGAAGAGAAAGAAGTTTTAGGAGAAAATAGGAAAGTGTGTGTTTTTACATTGCTTATTTCACTACAGTTCTCAATAGATCATGGGAACGTTCATCTCTACAGATTGACAGCTAGGAGGTAAAATAACTATAAATGCAGGATGTTAATTTGCACCAGTTTGCTACAGCAGGAAAATGATTCTGCAGCAACAGCAACAGGAAATGTGAAATATTATGTGGATTATAATTCATGGACATTTGTGACCCGTTCCAGGAAACTAGGCGTTTGTCGCAAGTCACGACTTCACAGGAGAGCCATTTTAGCATAAAAAAATAAATGGAACATGTGAACTTTTATGTGCCTTAACTTCTTGGATATAGGGGGCGCTATTTTAATTTTTGGATGAAAAACGTTCCCGTTTTAAACAAGATATTTTGTCACGAAAAGATGCTCGACTATGCATATAATTGACATATTTAGAAAGAAAACACTCTGACGTTTCCAAAACTGCAAAGATAGTGTCTGTGAGTGCCACAGAACTGATGTTACAGAAAAAACCCAGATAAAAATCCAATCAGGAAGTGCCGCATTTGCCGGTCTTTTTCTTAGCCAAACGTGATGAACAAAACAGAGCTATTTCGTCTACACAAATAATATTTTTGGAAAAAATGAACATTTGCCATCTAACTAAGAGTCTCGTCATTGAAAACATCCAAAGTTCTTCAAAGGTAAATTTATTTTATTTGAATGCTTTTCTTGTTTTTGTGAAAATGTTGCCTGCTGAATGCTAGGCTTAATGCTATGCTAGGCTATCAATACTCTTACACAAATGCTTGTGTAGCTTTGGTTGAAAATCATATTTTGAAAATCTGAGATGACAGTGTTGTTAACAAAAGGCTCAGCTTGTGTTTGAATATATTTATTTAATTTCATTTGCAATTTTCATGAATAGGAAACGTTGCGTTATGGTAATGAGCTTGAGGCTATGATTACGCTCCCGGATGCGGGATTGCTCGACGCTAGAGGTTAATAACAAACTTGTATGCCATCTGTAAATGTGAATACAATTGTTAAATTATGAGCCTTGTTGGTTAAGCCAAAGAAAAAAGTCAGCAACCTTCCCACTAGCCATGATTGGCTGAGATAATGAGTGGGCTGGACATGCCGAGACAGAAGTTCGGATTGGTCTCCCACATAGAATGCTTCTGTCTATTTGAACTGGTTGGTAATCCTGTCAAGCGCGGCATTAAAAACATGTGTAGTGTAATGGAGCTGCATAAACGTTGCTATCCACTTTCTGGAGGATCAAGATTTGAAATCAGTGGAATTAGAGTATAATAGCTAAAGAGAAAAAACACCTGTCTCCAGATTACATCAACAAACTAAGGGCAAACGTGGCATAGCATCCGTGACAGGGAGACGCGTTCATCATGCATGATGATGTATGCGGGTAAGATAGTCTGATAGTCTAGCTAGCTACATTTTCAGATATTACACGTTTCTAATTTTGACATAAAGTGGTTTCATTTCAAGCTAAAGTGTACTGTTAGCTAGCTAGCTAACATAAGCCGGCTCTCCCTAGCTAACGTTACGTGTATGACGTTATTATTTGTATCCCAGAACCGTTTGCTTTGTTAGTTAAAGCCTAATGTTAGCTAGCTAAAATTGAACTTGGTTGATTAACTCCCAGCACATTCATGCAGGGTAGTAACGACATGATTTAGCACTATGCTCATTGTTGTTTAACTAGCTAATGTTAGCTGGCTGGCTCGTTAGCTAAAGTTACGTGACGTGTGTGATCTTACACGTTATTTTCCGAGCTAGGTTCATTGTTTACCTAGTTAGCTAGCTACATGTTTTAAGCTAAAGTGTACTGTTAGCTAGCTAGCTATGGCTAGCTCCCTAGCTAACGTTACATGTATAACGTTATTATTCGTATCCCAAAACTGTTTGCTTTGCTAGTTAATGTTAGATAGCTAACATGTAACCTGGTTGGTTAGCTTCCAGCAGATTCATACAGGGTAGTAACGTACACGTAACGTTCAGGGGCAGCAGGTAGCCTAGTGGTTAGAGCGTTGGGCCAGTAACCAAAAGGTTGCTGGATTGAATCCCCGAGCTGACAAGGTAAAATTATGTTGTTCTGCCCCAGAACAAGGCAGTTAACCCACTGTTCCCTGGTAGGCCATCATTGTCAATAAGAATTTGTTCTTAACTGACTTGCCTAGTTAAATAAAGGTTACATAAACCTTTTTTTTAAGTAAGGACATGATTTGGCACTATGTTCATTGTTGTTTAACTAGCTAACTGGCTCGTTAGCTAACGTTACATGGCGTGTGTGACCTTACAGCTAGGTTCATTCTTGACCTAGCTAGCTAGCTACATGTCTTAGGCTAAAGTGTACAACACCCGTTGAATATGGCCAGAGTCAGTAAAAGTCGGCAAAAAAGCATAATGAAATTAATGCCAGCAGAGCTGGTTAGGCTGTTTTCATGTTATCCGGAGGTAAACAAATCAAAACCCAACCAACCGCACTGCGTCAAGTGTGTGCTCTGAACGCTCCGAGAGCAAAACGAGATGGGTGGGTCTAAAGCTTAACTTTATTTTATTTATTTATTTAACTAGGCAAGTCAGTTAAGAACAAATTCTTATTTTCAATGACGGCCTAGGAACAGTGGCTGACCTTGTCAGCTCGGGGGTTTGAACTTGCAACCTTCCGGTTCCTAGTCCAACGCTCTAACCACTAGGCTACCCTGCCGCCCCAACTTCTTGGTGACAGGGGGCAGTATTTTCACATCCGGATGAAATGCATGCCCAAATTCAACTGCCTGCTACTCACCCCCAGAAGATAAGATATGCATATTATTAGTATATTTGGATAGAAAACACTCTGAAGTTTCTAAAACTGCTTGAATCGTGTATGTGAGTATAACATAACTTATTTAGCAGGCGAAACCCAGAGGACAAACCATTCAGATAGTTTTTATTTTTAGGTCACTCTCTTTTCAATGGGTTTTCATTGGGAATCCAGATTTCTAAGGGACCTTCTTGCAGTTCCTATCACTTCCACTGGATGTCAACAGTCTTTAGAAATTGGTTGAGGTTATTCCTTTGTAAATGGACATTTTGGATTTATATCGACGGAATTAATCGAACAAAAGGACCATTTGTGATGTTTATGGGACATATTGGAGTGCCAACAAAAGAAGCTTGTCAAAGGTAAAGCATGAATTATATTTGTATTTCTGAATTTTGTGTCGCGCCTGCAGGGTTGAAATATGCTTTCTCTCTTTTAATAATAGCATCGTTTGATAATAGCATCGTTTGCGTTCGCCGAAAAGCCTTTTTGAAATCTGACACGTTGGCTGGATTCACAACAAGTGTAGCTTTAATTTGCTATCTTGCATGTGTGATTTAATGAAAGTTTGATTTTTATAGTAATTTATTTATATTTGGTGCTCTGCATTTTCCATGGCTTTTGGCCAGGTGGGACGCTCCACATATCCCAGAGAGGTTAATGCTGAATGGGTGTAGACAAAGAAGAGCTCTTCACCTAGATACCAAAATATTCAAAGGCCATTTTCTCAAGTGAGTTTACAAGTTTATCAACTTTCAAAGCAGAATTACTTTCCCTTTGTTCCTTAACTGTAGTGATATACCATTTTGTAGCTCTGAGTCTCTGCTTTTATCCAATGTAAAAAAAACACAATTTCAAATTGTGCTACATAAGACCAAATCCAGGTGGTGAGATACATTTTTCTTCTGACATTTCAAAGTGAAAATTACAAACTTCAGAAGCATTTAAGGTTTTTATATATATATATATATATATATATATATATATATATATATATATATATATATATATATATATATATATATATATATATATATATATATATATATAATTGTATTTTTTTTCTCCCCAATTTCGTGGTATCCAATTGGTAGTAGTTACAGTCTTGTCTCATCACTGCAACTCCCGTACGGACTCGGGAGAGGCAAATATCGAGAGCCATGTGTCTTCCGAAACACAACCCAACCAACCGCACTGCTTCTTGACACAATGCCCATCCAACCCGGAAGTCAGCCGCACAAATGTGTCGGAGGAAACACCGTACACCTGGCGACCTGGTCAGCGTGCATTGCACCCGGCCCACCACAGTAGTCGCTAGTGCGCGATGAGACAAGGATATACCTGCCGGCCAAACCCTTCCTAACCCGGACGACGCTGGGCCAATTGTGGGCCTCCCGGTCACGGCCGGCTGCGACAGAGCCTGGACTCGGACCCAGAATCTCTGGTGGCACAGCTAGCCAACCGGGAGGACCCAGAAGCCTTTTTAAACCTCAAATACATCACACTTTTTCCATTTCCTGGGTTCCAGGCAAGTTCTCTTGCAACAGGGTGATCAAATTAAGAACTACAGAACTCAAATTGATATGCAGCAACATAGAGTCCAGAAGAACAAGAGCATGCCATTGTACAGTATATTTGGAGATCTAGAGAGGCTAGCTGGAAGAGGAAAGGATTAAAAACGAAGGTATAGTAAGTCTCATAAGGAGGTGTGAAGTCAGATCAGGACTCACAGGGTCTCTGGTGGGTCTGAAGTCATCGTCAGCATACGGTCCCCACCCCGAACCTCCAGTCTGACCTGGAGGGGCCCTGCTCCCCGCCGGGTACCCCCCGTTGATCCGGCTCCCAAGACCCATCTGGGTCAGGTGATGGAGCTGGGCACCTACAAACAGATGCACGCACAAATCAAATCAAATTTTATTTGTCACATACACATGGTTAGCAGATGTTAATGCGAGTGTAGCGAAATGCCTGTGCTTCTAGTTCCGACAATGCGGTAAAAACCAACAAGTAATCTAACCTAACAATTTCACAACAACTACCTTATACAGACAAGTGTAAAGGAATGAAGAATATGTACATAAAAATATATGAATGAGTGATGGTACAGAACGGCATAGGCAAGATGCAATATATGGTATCGAGTACAGTATATACATATGAGATGAGTAATGTAGGGTATGTAAACATTATATGAAGTGGCATTGTTTAAAGTGGCTAGTGATACATTTATTACATACATTTTTACATTGCTAAAGTGGCTGGAGTTGAGTCAGTATGTTGGCAGCAGCCACTCAATGTTAGTGATGGCTGTTTAACAGTCTGATGGCCTTGAGATAGAAGCTGTTTTTCCAGTCTCTCGGTCTCTGCTTTGATGCACCTGTACTGACCACGCCTTCTGGATGATAGCGGGGTGAACAGGCATTGGCTCGGGTGGTTGTTGTCCTTGATTATCTTTATGGCCTTCCTGTGACATCGGGTGGTGTAGGTGTCCTGGAGGGCCGGTAGTTTGCCCCCGGTGATGCGTTGTGCAGACCTCACTACCCTCTGGAGAGCCTTGCGGTTGTGGGCGGAGCAGTTGCCGTACTAGGCGGTGATACAGCCCGACAGGATGCTCTCGATTGTGCATCTTAAAAAATTGTGAGTGCTTTTGGTGACAAGCCGAATTTCTTCAGGCTCCTGAGGTTGAAGAGGCGCTACTGCACCTTCTTCACCACGCTGTCTGTGTGGGTGTACCAATTCAGTTGTCCGTGATGTGTACACCGAGGAACTTAAAACTTACTACCCTCTCCACTACTGTCCCGTCGGATAGGGGGGTGCTCTGCTGTTTCCTGAAGTCCACGATCATCTCCTTTGTTTTGTTGACGTTGAGTGTGAGGTTATTTTCCTGACACCAAACTCCGAGGGCCCTCATCTCCTCCGAGTAGGCCGTCTAGTCGTTGTTGGCAATCAAGCCTACCACTGTAGTGTCGTCTGCAAACTTGATGATTGAGTTGGAGGCGTGTATGGCCACGCAGTCGTGGGTGAACAGGGAGTACAGGAGAGGGCTCAGAACGCACCCATGTGGGGCCCCAGTGTTGAGGATCAGCGGATCAGCGGAGTGGAGATGTTGTTACCTACCCTCACCACCTGGGGGCGGCCCGTCAGGAAGTCCAGTACCCAGTTGCACAGCTTGATGACGAGTTTGGAGGGTACTATGGTGTTAAATGCTGAGCTGTAGTCGATGAACAGCATTCTCACATAGGTATTCCTCTTGTCCAGATGGGTTAGGGTAGTGTGCAGTGTGGTTGCGATTGCGTCGTCTGTGGACCTATAGGGGCGGTAAGCAAATTGGAGTGGGTCTAGGGTGTCAGGTAGGGTGGAGGTGACATGGTCCTTGACTAGTCTCTCAAAGCACTTCATGATGACTGAAGTGAGTGCTACGGAGCGGTAGTCGTTTAGCTCAATTACCTTAGCTTTCTTGGGAACAGGAACAATGGTGGCACTCTTGAAGCATGTGGGGACCGCAGACTGGGATAAGGATTGATTGAATATGTCCGTAAACACACCAGCCAGCTGGTCTGCGCATGCTCTGAGGATGAGGCTGGGGATGCGGTCTGGGCCTGCAGCCTTGCGAGGGTTAACACGTTTAAATGTTTTACTCACGGTGGCTGCAGTGAAGTAGAGTCCGCAGGTTTTGGTAGCGGGCCATGTCAGTGGCAATGTATTGTCCTCAAAGCGGGCAAAGAAGTTGTTTAGTCTGTCTTGGAGCAAGATATCCTGGTCCGCGACGGGGCTGGTTTTCTTTTTGTAATCCGTGATTGACTGTAGACCCTGCCACATACCTCTTGTGTCTGAGCCGTTGAATTGCGACTCTACTTTGTCTCTATACTGACGCTTATCTTGTTTGATTGCCTTGCGGAGGGAATAGCTACACTGTTTGTATTTGGTCATGTTTCCGGTCACTTTGCCCTGATTAAAAGCAGTGGTTCACACTTTCAGTTTCGCGCGAATGCTGCCATCAGTCCACAGTTTCTGTTTTGGGAATGTTTCAATAGTTGCTGTGGGTACGACATCGCCGATGCACTTGCTAATAAACTCGCTCACCGAATCAGCGTATTTGTCAATGTTGTTGTTTGACGCAATGCGGAACATATCCCAGTCCACGTGATCGAAGCAATCTTGAAGCGTGGAATCAGATTGGTCGGACCAGCGTTGAACAGACCTGAGCGCGGGAGCTTCCTGTTTTAGTTTCTGTCTATAGGCTGGAAGCAACAAAATGGAGTTGTGGTCAGCTTTTCCGACAAACACGCGCACACACAAAAACATACATATCAACCCTCAGGCATATCTGACATTTAATCCTCACTGGCCTGTAATACACTTTGATGCAGTTCCTTCAATTAACATGCACTCTCTGTGCAGCAGCAGCACTTCATAAGGCAGAGTCCATTTATATTAGTGTAACTCTCACAGCACACCAAGACCCAGACTATTTAATAATTCAATAGAGACTAGGCTGTTTGAGGCTGACAGGCTCATGGGAGAGAGGTGAGTGGTCTGGGTTAGACACACATACATCCAGTGACTGTTGAGCTGTGTGTGTGTGTGTGTGTGTGTGTGTGTGTGTGTGTGTGTGTGTGTGTGTGTGTGTGTGCATACCTGTGGTGCCCCCTACTGGTCGTGGCCTGGCTGAGAAGGGGAGGTCTTCAGTGTACAGGCCCCTGGTGGAATAGTGGCTGTCTGGGGGGAGCTGGTCAACATGTCCTGGGTCACCTGGTGGCAGGTAGCTGGAGCCCTGGCCCTGTCTGAAATACAGTACAAATGTCAAATAGAGGTCCTATTGTATAACGTCATAGCTTCTATGATGTGCATCAGCTGCAGACGTCGGTCATTGTTTCAGTGTGTGTGTGTGTGTGTGTGTGTGTGTGTGTGTGTGTGTGTGTGTGTGTGTGTGTAAATCAAAAGAAGATCAACCAAAGCAAATCGCCACCATCTCTGTCTTTTATTAGGCAGTTAGGAGACTGGATCAATTAAACCAGTGGTTCCCAACTCCGGTCCTCGAGTACCCCCAACAGTACATATTTTTGTTGTGGCCCCGGACAAGCACAGCTGATTCTACTTGTCAACTAATCATCAAGCCCTTGACAAGTTGAATCAGGTGTTTTTGTCCAAGGCTACAAAAAAAGTGTTCTGTTGGGGTTACTCGAGGACTGGAGTTGGGACACACTGCATTAAACTACTAAAATAAAGATGAAAAAAAAATCATGTATGAGGACAAGTCCCTGCCCTCCGCATGGACACACGCAAAGGAAAACATCACCCCACGAAAGATCTGGGAATATGAGACCATAGATTCAATGTATGGCTCAATGTAGCCTACAGTATGTATGGCTCAAAGTAGCCTACAGTCGTGGGGGTAAACATAAGAAAAATGAAAATGCTCTTCCTATCCTTTCAGAGTTAGTTAGCTACACATACTATTACATTATATAACAAACAGTTGAAGTCGGACGTTTACATACACTTAGGTTGGCGTCATTAAAACTCAATGTTCAACCACACCACAAAATCCTTGTTAACAAACTATAGTTTTGGCAAGTTGGTTAGGACATCTATGTGCATGACACAAGTCATTTTTCTAATAATTGTTTACAGACAGATTATTTCACTTATAATTCACTGTATCACAACTCCAGTGGGTCAGAAGTTTACATACACTAAGTTGACTGTGCCTTTAAACAGCTTGGAAAATTCCAGAAAATTATGTCATGGCTTTAGAAGCTTCTGATAGGCTGATTGACATCATTTGAGTCAATTGTTCCTGTGGATGTATTTCAAGGCATACCTTCAAACTCAGTGCCTCTTTGCTTTGACATCATGCGAAAATCAAAATAAATCAGCCAAGACCTCAGAAAAAAAATGTAGACCTGCACAAGTGTGGTTCATCCTTGGGAGCAATTTCCAAACGCCTGAAGGTACAACGTTCATCTGTACAAACGATAGTATGCAAGTATAAACACAATGGAACCACGCAGCCGTCATAATGCTCAGGATGGAGACGCGTTCTGTCTCCTAGAGATGAACGCACTTTGGTGTGAAAAGAGCAAATCAATTCCAGAACAACAGCAAAGGACCATGTGAAGATGCTGGAGGAAACAGGTACAAAAGTATCTATATCCACAGTAAAACCAGTCCTATATCGACAAAACCTAAAAGGCCGCTCAGCAAGGAAGAAGCCACTGCTCCAAAACCGCCATAAAAAAGCCAGACTACGGTTTGCAACTGCACATGGGGACAAAGATCATACTTTTTGGAGAAATGTCCTCTGGTCTGATGAAACAAAAATAGAACTGTTTGGCCATAATGACCATCGTTATGTTTGGAGGAAAAAGGTGGGCTTGCAAGCCAAAGAACACCATCCCAACCGTGAAGCATGGGAGTGGCAGCATCATGTTGTGGGGGTGCTTTGCTGCAGGAGTGACTGGTGCACTTCACAAAATAGATGGCATCATGAGGCAGGAAAATTATGTGGATATATTGAAGCAACATCTCAAGACATCAGTCAGGAAGTTAAAGCTTGGTCACAAATGGGTCTTCTAAATGGACAATGACTCCAAGCATTCTTCCAAAGTTGTGGCAAAATGGCTAAAGGACAACAAAGTCAGGGTATTGGAGTGGCCATCACAAAGCCCTAACCTCATCCTATAGAAAATTTGTGGGCAGAACTGAAAAAGCGTGTGCGAGCAAGGATGTCTACAAACCTGACTCAGTTACACCAGCTTTGTCAGGAGGAATGGGCCAAAATTCACCCAACTTATTGTGGGAAGCTTGTGGAAGGCTACCTGAAACGTTTCACCCAAGATAAACAATTTAAAGTCAATGCTACCAAATACTAATTGAGTGTATGTAAACTTCTGACCCACTGGGAATGTGATGAAAGAAATAAAAACGGAAATAAATCATTCTCTCTACTATTATTCTGACATATCACATTCTTAAAATAAATTGGTGATCCTAGCTGACCTAAAACAGGGAATTTTTACTTGGATTAAATTTCAGGAATTGTGAAAAACTGAGTTTAAATGTATTTGGTTAAAGTGTATGTAAACTTCCAACTTCAGATGTAGGTATTGTATCTCTATGGTAAGCTACTCACCGCTGTAGTAAGCCTTGGACTGAAGGAGGGGACATTCCTAACTCAGCGTATCTCTGAGGAGAGAGACATTTTGTCAGGACAAAGACACACAGACACTGGGATGGACAAGTAAAGATTACAGGGACCTCACTGAAGCGTGCAGATCATGTACAATCAAAACCGATATCACCCACTAACACAGTATATATCCAGATAAAGCACTTTACACACAAAAGACTGGAGCATAATATTGCTATTTACAGTGCCTTGCGAAAGTATTCGGCCCCCTTGAACTTTGCGACCTTTTGCCACATTTCAGGCTTCAAACATAAAGATATAAAACTGTATTTGTGAAGAATCAACAACAAGTGGGACACAATCATGAAGTGGAACGACATTTATTGGATATTTCAAACTTTTTTAACAAATCAAAAACTGAAAAATTGGGCGTGCAAAATTATTCAGCCCCTTTACTTTCAGTGCAGCAAACTCTCTCCAGAAGTTCAGTGAGGATCTCTGAATGATCCAATGTTGACCTAAATGACTAATGATGATAAATACAATCCACCTGTGTGTAATCAAGTCTCCGTATAAATGCACCTGCACTTTGATAGTCTCAGAGGTCCGTCAAAAGCGCAGAGAGCATCATGAAGAACAAGGAACACACCAGGCAGGTCCGAGATACCGTTGTGAAGAAGTTTAAAGCCGGATTTGGATACAAAAAGATTTCCCAAGCTTTAAACATCCCAAGGAGCACTGTGCAAGCGATAATATTGAAATGGAAGGAGTATCAGACCACTGCAAATCTACCAAGACCTGGCCGTCCCTCTAAACTTTCAGCTCATACAAGGAGAAGACTGATCAGAGATGCAGCCAAGAGGCCCATGATCACTCTGGATGAACTGCAGAGATCTACAGCTGAGGTGGGAGACTCTGTCCATAGGACAACAATCAGTCGTATATTGCACAAATCTGGCCTTTATGGAAGAGTGGCAAGAAAGCCATTTCTTAAAGATATCCATAAAAAGTGTTGTTTAAAGTTTGCCACAAGCCACCTGGGAGACACACCAAACATGTGGAAGAAGGTGCTCTGATCAGATGAAACCAAAATTGAACTTTTTGGCAACAATGCAAAACGTTATGTTTGGCGTAAAAGCAACACAGCTGAACACACCATCCTCACTGTCAAACATGGTGGTGGCAGCATCATGGTTTGGGCCTGCTTTTCTTCAGCAGGGACAGGGAAGATGGTTAAAATTGATGGGAAGATGGATGGAGCCAAATACAGGACCATTCTGGAAGAACCTGATGGAGTCTGCAAAAGACCTGAGACTGGGACGGAGATTTGTCTTCCAACAAGACAATGATCCAAAACATAAAGCAAAATCTACAATGGAATGGTTCAAAAATAAACATATCCAGGTGTTAGAATGGCCAAGTCAAAGTCCAGACCTGAATCCAATCGAGAATCTGTGGAAAGAACTGAAAACTGCTGTTCACAAATGCTCTCCATCCAACCTCACTGAGCTCGAGCTGTTTTGCAAGGAGGAATGGGAAAAAAATTCAGTCTCTCGATGTGCAAAACTGATAGAGACATACCCCAAGCGACTTACAGCTGTAATCGCAGCAAAAGGTGGCGCTACAAAGTATTAACTTAAGGGGGCTGAATAATGCACGCCCAATTTTTCAGTTTTTGATTTGTTAAAACATTTTGAAATATCCAATAAATGTCGTTCCACTTCATGATTGTGTCCCACTTGTTGTTGATTCTTCACAAAAAAATACAGTTTTATATCTTTATGTTTGAAGCCTGAAATGTGGCAAAAGGTCGCAAAGTTCAAGGGGGCCAAATACTTTCGCAAGGCACTGTATGTTGATTGAATTTTACATTACGCCATGAGAGTCTACCATCGTACAGCACACTAAGCTTTGGTGTTTTGCTGGGAGACATGGAGAAATAGCCTATGGGATTCTCTTGTTTCAGCTGGATGTTGTTTTCCTGCTCTAAAAGTGACCTTTCAGAGCACATTAATGCACTGAACCAGAACAAGCACTGAGAATGGCTTTTATGAGAGCACAGATGAATTTAGAGCTCTCTCTACACCTGAGGTAGCCAACTGTCTTTATTGGGCTGGTTTTAGACAACAGAGCTATGACTCTGCTAAGACGTCTGTATGAATTTAAAATGACTGGGAGTGAACTTTATAAAACTAAAATAGGAAAGGTCAAAGAAAATGTTCATAAAGAAAGCTGAAGAGACTAACCTTTATTTGCTCTTATCAAATGTATTAAGGTCTGCTCTTGCCTCACATGTCCTAAAATCAACTTTGAACAGCAGAAGGTTATATATTTAAGAAAGGAATGCAGTGTACATTTAAAGCACTGGCATATCCACTACTATTGTATTATACATATAGTGCTGGTATTTGTTTGAAGAGGTTGAATACTCCCTAATATATATCATTCATGATAAACAGCTCCTTTCTCACATTTGAATGTATATTATAAATCTTCCTAATATGATCAGTGTAATCGGGAACACACGCTATAGCAGTAATCTCATATAACCACACGTAACACAATGCAGTATCTTATCATTTAATTCATTAGCATGGTACCGCCTTGAGGGCAATTACGAACTGGTCATTTTCTTTTTTTTAAGCACAGTCAACGGGTTGCTGCATTGCACGTTAAACAGAGGACTGTAACTGTAGTGTTTTGTTGCGCCTTATGGTAAATAACCATACCAAACCTCCAGCAGCCTTTACGTCTCATATGGTTGGGCTGTGCAGCTCACATGTCCTAAGATTTAGGAGTTTGTTAGGAACATATGTACAGTATTACTGTAGACGTATGGCTCGCGCAATGCACTGTAGTAGTGTGCAGCTGCATGAAGGTCTCATGTGCTGTAGTAATGTAGAGTTGAGTGGGGTCAGGGGTCAGGGGTCAGGGGGCTGGGTGGGCGAGACAGACGGAGACTTCCTTCACTGATTAGTAACTAAGAAGATCTAATTCAACCGGAACATGTTGTAAATGCAGTGTGTCTGTGCGGAGAGTCAAACTGACAGTGAAAACCTGAGTGGCGAGGTAAAGGAGGTATGTAACAGTTATCCATATTACATTAGGAAAACGGTGCACTGCTGCACCTCACGCTTACGAAAGCCGGTGAAATCCCCCCCCAAAAACCTCAAACTTACGAGACACCCTTCGGTGTCAATTGCACTCGTCTGTAGCAGGACAAGGACCAAGCAGGAGAGCTGTCAGTAGTCCCCAGAGGTGTTAGTGAATCAATAGAGCTGTGGAGGGGGAGGCCATACAGACTCACCGAGGAGAAGGGGCTGAGTGCTGGGTAAGACGAGCCCCAGGGGCGGGTTCCACCGCGGGGTGGGGGGCTGGAGCTGGGGAGGTTGGAGTTGACACCAGTTTGGGTGAGGCCGGCCGTGCTGCCCTGGGAGTTGGGGGAGACCAGGGCAAAGGCATCGTCCAGCAGAGAGTGCATCTGCTGCCGGGCCTCCTCGATGGAGGGCTGGGGGGGCATGTAGGGGGGCGGAGGAGGGGCATGCCCCGGAGGGGGCGAGTTGGGGCCCAGGAAGACGTCGTCGTTGGGGGAGGGGGTCCCGGACTCTGGGGCCTGGTCAGGGTCCGACTGGGAACAATAAGAGACTAGATTTGACTCATGTATTACTAATGTAAAGAAGGGAGGAGAAAGATGGTCATTAGCCAAAGTCATTATACACATCATGACTCTAATATTCATTCAGATCAGTTTGGAGTTGGAAAAAATAGATACATAAAATGAAAAATGATTATTGTTATTTAACTTTTTTTAATCACAAAAATGTGATTATGTTATATTTTTGTAACAACGCCAAAAGGAACAGAAATGTTTCATGTATGTTACATCTGGACCCCGACCAAGAAGACATTCCTCTCCGTTGACAACATAAAAGCACCTTTTACTCTCTGACTGAGATTTCTATTGTGTGTGTGTATACAATATGCTCCACAGGTATACCCACCACATAGGCCACGTTGTTGACCCCAGGGTATTTCCTGTAGGTGCCGTCGCTGTCGTTGGAGATGAGGCGGTCCTTGTCTGCGTCCGTCAGGCTGCCGTTCAGCTGGTGCTTCTTCTTCTGCTTGGGAGAACGCCTCCCCCTGCCACAGAGAGAGAGAGATGTCAATACAGAGTAGCAGCACATACAGTATTATGGAAGGGCAAACAAACACCCACAATCACACTGAAATTGCACCCTATTCCCTACAGTTAACTATTTTTGACCAGTTGGTCTAAAAATGGCACTAATCTTTATATAGTGCACTACTGTTAAGCTGCACTCAAAAGTAGTGCACTGTATAGGAAATAGGGAGCTATTTCCGACGCAGGGACAGAATCAAAGGGTTTAGGCCTGGACTCTTATCTACTGGTCGTTTGGAATGGAATGGAGGCCCGGCAATCTGAATAGACATCAAACGTGAGGGTTTTTTATTCAATGGAGACATCTTTATCTTTCTCCCTAAAATGTTAGCAAACTGAAGGTGCATTTTTAAAAACTCCCTTCTACTTTTCCAATGTCTCAACTACTCTCCTACCGGTAGGAGACTTTCCTCATTGTGACTGCAAAAAACACTGGAAGTTTTTCCCAAGTTCAAAGTGATCAAAGCAAATTAGTCTAGATGTTTCTGGGGGGGCGTACAGCTCCAAAAATGAATTTTCTGTGTCAGTCATCAGTGAAGAAAAGCTGGATGACATTCTCTTGAGAAAAAGTTCAGAATCGTGGTATCCTTTATGAGAAACATACAGCAGCTCAGGTACATTTACTGCACAACCACGCATGCACACCCCTCACTGTGTGCACCCTACCCCTCCCAAACCCCAAATAACTGACCTCTTTTTAGGCTCCATGAACAGCGAGGCCATGTGGATGTCGGGGTCCAGGATCTTGTCGATCTGCATCTGGGCCTTGTGGTAGATGTGGTCCTGGTCCTTGGGGTCAGTGGTCAGACCGTTGTCCACCAGGTCGTCCATGGCAGGGAAGTCATAGTGACCCTTCCTCTTGGCCCGCAGGCGGATCTTGTTCCGGTGGTGCTCGATCTCAGACTTGTGCCTCAACGCCACCTGGGTCTTAATAACAACAGCCAGACATGACTGCAGTGACTCACTTGGCCAGATGCAGCTTTACTATGCGTACTGCACACTTCATCTGACCTTGATTTATACAGGTGAGTCTGACTGAGGATGACATCTCTTTTGTCTGTACACTCTTAAGAGAAAAAGGTGCTATCTGGAAGCTTAAAGGGTTCTTCGGCTGTCCCCGTAGAACACGGGCGTCAAACTCACTCCAAGCAGGGCCATGTGTCCGTGGGTTTTCGCTCCTCCCTTGTACACTAATTAGTAAGGAACTCCCCTCACCTGGTTGTCTAGGTCCTCCGTGGAATGTGTTTGACACCCCTGCCATTGGAGAACCCTTTGAATAAGCCTTTTTGGTTCCAGGTAGAACCCTTCTTTGGTTCCATGGAACCAAAAAAAGGGTTCTACCTGGAACCAAAAAAAGGGTTCTACCTGGAACCAAAAAGGGTTCTCCTACGGGGACAGCCGAAGAACCCTTGTGGATGTCCAGACAGTGGGGAGACTAGAGAGGATCAATAAACTCATGAATCTACTGTTCATTACTGTAACCTGCATACATGTGTCTGAGGAAGGGTGTTAGTGGGTCCTAGAGGTTCAGCGTCTCACCTCCTTGTTGAAGATGCTGTGTGTTTCTTGCCCACTACCATTGATACCGTTGACAGTGGCACCGTGGCGCCGGGCTGGGAAGGCCATGGGCTGCATGGCGATCAGCTGGATCTTATTGGACAAGCGGCGGCTGTCGTCGGCCGAGCGGGACATGCGGTCCACATGCTCGAAGATGGAGGCCGACGACAGCTGCTCATCATGGCCGTTCATTGGTGGAGGACCTTAGGGGGACCAGGGAGGAAGACTAAGGTCAACATCACAGCCAGGCAAGTTTGTGATAGAACTTACAGGTGTCATGCAACTATTTTCACCACCAGGGGGCAGATCCTTTGAAATAGATACACTGAACAGTGTACTTACTACACAGGCATGAAACTGCATTCAATCAGATTACTACTTTTAACATGGTCAAGATATGTTTATATATGTATTCCAATGTAAGCTAATGTTGTTGTTTTTTTTTGGGGGGGGGGGCTACAACAAGAAAAAGGCAAGTTCATGGCAAAGCTAACGTTAAAACTACTGTTGTTCAAGAAAATTCATTGCTCCCCATCTCTGGGACGACACATCTGACTTCTGAATAGTGGTGATTGATGAGAAGCACGACACAAAGCAACCACGACACAAAGCAACCACGACACAAAGCAACCACGACACAAAGCAACCACGACACAACGGACGTCACGTCACGGTCACACAGACAGCAGCTACAGGTCCCAAAAGCCTCATGTCTACTTCAACACCGAGAGAAGTTGAACTGACAGAAAGCAAAACTCTTACCAATTCTAGTCTTCCCTGAAAGCCAAAACAGACAAGACAGAGAAAGTGCAGACAAGACAGAGAAAGTGAAGTCACGGGAAAACAACGGACAGAAAGATTCAAGTTAAACAGATGATGAGGTAATTCTGTTTAAAACATATCCATATAGGCTAAAGTCTCTCCCTACCATTTCTACGGGACTAAGTCAGCGGCAGACCCAGGGCATTTAGAGCAAATACTGGAGGAGTCGGACATCGCTCTGCACTACATCATCACTGGTGTGTATACACTACTCTGAGTGCTATGTCAGGTCTTTGACCATCCACAGCAGAGGGTCATTTAGAAGAAGAAATTCCAGTGCTGATAACGTCCTGTCTCCTGGCCTCAGCCAAGCCTATTTAGACTGTGGAGAGAAGCGAAGGAGCCTCTGTTTAGCATGTTGAGTAGCAGCCCTGAGAGGTAGTGTGTGTGTGTGTGTGTCAGTGTGTGTGTAAGTACTGTAGCGTGCAAGAGGAAGGGCTTTGAGGTCGTACTGCTGGAGCCATTCCTCTGTGGTGAGTCAGGTTCAGTCTGTGCCTGGCTGGCGTTGTCTCGGTCTCTGTCTGCACAGTGTACACACCCAACAACCAGGCCAGAGTGGTACTACACAGGTCTTTCAACAGACTGTCAGACATACTATCTACCTCGCTTTCACGCTAACTCAGTCTCTCTCCCTTCTCTTGCTCTCTGTCCCTCTCTGTTCCTCCTTCACTCCGGGTCTGTCTATCAGTTGCTTGTTTCTCTTCCTCCAAGTCTCTATTTCCCTTGTTTTTCCTCTCTCCCTCTCTGCTCCCCTGCCCCGCCTCCTCTTCTCTCTATGTTGCCATGGACACTTGCCATTTAAAACATTGATGGGGATCTTGCGGGCCTGCTTGCTGTCGTTTGGCGTGGCGATAGCTCTCAGGTTCTCCTCGGCTGACTCCCTCTCACGATCACTGGACCCAGCACTCACCATGGAGTCCCCGTCCGATGGAGAGATCCTGTCCCCGGAAAGCCACACACAAACTTGTCATGTTCGTACAAACACGCGAGCACGCACACACACAAACATGCTTACACACGTATACACAATTCTGAAGCTCTATATACTATATAGAATGAAAACAACAGTGCTTTTAATAGTGGTTTTTAATTAATCAATTCCAGGGGGAAATTCGTTTGTAATGGCTTTTTCTCAAAAGAAAAAAGCTTTTTGTCATAATCTATCACTAGATTATTCCCATTGACAGCATAATTAAGTTCCTATCCAACTTGGTAGAGCAGCTCTCCAGAGTCAAGGACATGTCAATATCAATCCTCTCTTTCAATCATTACCGCTCTAATCCCCTACATTAGTGACAATGTGACAGCAAACTATCACACACATCACCAGATTCAGAGTGCTGACTGCCACTCCTGCATTCAAGCCTAAATGATCTGCTATTAGCTGAAGCAATTAGCGAGGAGAAATTATCTTTCAGTCAGAGCGACCATTCTCCCGTCTCACGAGAATAGACCATCACGTATTGACACCACTGATTTAGCTGTGACGGTTCGGCAGTGGGGAGGCCAGGGATAGGCTACTCTACACAAACTGCTAACCCTGCTGTGTGGGTCATGGGACAGAAAATGAACTGAGCTGTCCACAGTAGGTCAGAAAGGAAGTACAGTGGGGAGAACAAGTATTTGATACACTGCTGATTTTGCAGGTTTTCCTACTTACAAAGCATGTAGAGGTCTGTAATTTTTATCATAGGTACACTTCAACTGTGAGAGACGGAATCTAACAAAATCCAGAAAATCACATTGTATGATTTTTAAGTAATTAATTAGCATTTTATTGCATGACATAAGTATTTCATCACCTACCAACCAGTAAGAATTCTGGCTCTCACAGACCTGTTAGTTTTTCTTTAAGAAGCCCTCCTGTTCTCCACTCATTACCTGTATTAACTGCACCTGTTTGAACTCGTTACCTGTATAAAAGACACCTGTCCACACACTCAATCAAACAGACTCCAACCTCTCCACAATGGCCAAGACCAGAAAGCTGTGTAAGGACATCAGGGTGGAATTGTAAACCTGCGCAAGGCTGGGATGGGCTACAGGACAATAGGCAAGCAGCTTGGTGAGAAGGCAACAACTGTTGGCGCAATTATTAGAAAATGGAAGAAGTTCAAGATGACGGTCAATCACCCTCGGTCTGGGGCTCCATGCAAGATCTCACCTCGTGGGGCATCAATGATCATGAGGAAGGTGAGGGATCAGCCCAGAACTACACGGCAGGACCTGGTCAATGACCTGAAGAGAGCTGGGACCACAGTCTCAAAGAAAACCATTAGTAACACACTACACCGTCATGGATTAAAATCCTGCAGCGCACGCAAGGTCCCCCTGTTCAAGCCAGTGGATGTCCAGGCCCGTCTGAAGTTTGCCAATGACCATCTGGATGATCCAGAGGAGGAATGGGAGAAGTTCATGTGGTCTGATGAGACAAAAATAGAGCTTTTTGTTCTCAACTCCACTCGCCGTGTTTGGAGGAAGAAGAAGGATGAGTACAACCCCAGGAACACCATCGCAACCATGAAGCATGGAGGTGGAAACATCATTCTTTGGGGATGCTTTTCTGCAAAGGGGACAGAACGACTGCACCGTATTGAGGGGAGGATGGATGGGGCTATGTATCGCGAGATCTTGGCCAACAACATCCTTCCCTTAGTAAGAGCATTGAAGATGGGTCGTGGCTGGGTCTTCCAGCATGACAACAACCCGAAACACACAGCCAGGGCAACTAAGGAGTGGCTCCGTAAGAAGCATCTCAAGGTCCTGGAGTGGCCTAGCCAGTCTCCAGACCTGAACTCAATAGAAGATCTTTGGAGGGAGCTGAACGTCCCCAGCGACAGCCCCGAAAACCTGAAGGATCTGGAGAAGGTCTGTATGGAGGAGTGGGCCAAAATCCCTGCTGCAGTGTGTGCAAACCTGGTCAAGAACTACAGGAAACGTATGATCTCTGTAATTGCAAACCACGGTTTCTGTACCAAATATTAAGTTCTGCTTTTCTGATGTATCAAATACTTATGTCATGCAATAAAATGCAAATGAATTACTTAAAAATCATACAATGTGATTTTCTGGATTCTTGTTTTAGATTCCGTCTCTCACAGTTGAAGTGTACCTATGATAAAAAATTACAGACCTCTACATGCTTTGTAAGTAGGAAAACCTGCAAAATCGGCAGTGTGCCAAATACTTGTTCTCCCCACTGTATATGTCACTGCTTTTACATTTTCTACCAGGATTATGTATCATAATATTTCATTTGTGAAGCGCATTTCCCACGCTCAATGTGCACAAGGTAGAAACCAAAACACAAAACAAAGCTCAGCAACAATGCATCAAAAAGTAGAAAAAACAATCACAATATATCAAACCATTACCTTCTAAAATATAGACTATATGGCATTTCTATAGAAGGAAACCCCTTAAACAAAATACATCAAATGTCTAGTGTACTGCATTAATAATTGATTAAGATGGGCTTTTGTGAATGGAACATCTTTCAAAACCTGTCTACTGGAATCTCCATGCTGAGGTGAATGAGACAGACACAGACACACACACACACACAGTGGGGGCTACTGACCTTCCTCGTCTGCGTGCGCTGCGGGAGGCCTTGGTGGAGGAGACGGAGGTCCCCTTTGACTTAGGGGTGGGGACCTCGCCGTACTCTGATGCGGCTTCCTTGGAGCTGAGGTTGGGCAGGGGAGGGCCGGGGGCGCCGGCCTCCTGGATTACCATGATGTCATCCTTACTGTGCTGGCCCAGGTGCAGCTTGGCAAAGTCAAAGCCCTTCACACTGGGAGCCTGGAGCTGACAAGGAGGAGGATAGAGGACACACAGAGGAGGAATGGCGAGACAGAGGAGGGAGAGAGAAAGAGATAAACAGAGGGCGGAGGGAGAGAGGAGGGGGATAAAAGAGAGAAGAGAGGAACAGGAGCAGGAGGATATATAACAACAAGGAAAATGGAGAGATTGAGAGTGGAGGTGAGAGGGAGAATAAAAAACAATCAGTCATCGATTTGCCAGCAGCTTTCAGAGTCGAAGGACGATGTCATCAGACAGATATACGACCGCAGCGGGAGGGAGGACAGACAGACAGAAGTAGGCCAGGCAGGCTGCCTTTCCCCCCAGGAGAGAGAGAAGTGAGCGAGCGAAGCGACAGAGAGATGGAGGGGTAGTGAATTGTGAGTGACTGGGGCTGACTGAGTGATGGGGAGAGCGCAGGGAGAGTACAACAGGCATGAATGAATTAAAAACAGAGGGATAGTAAAGTGGGGTAAACACAGGACTGTCTCTCTGTCTGCTATCCTCAAGGGGGTTCGTGCACTGGAGTCTAAAGCCTCACGGGCTGTCTCACAACACAGGAGTAGACAGAGAGACCTGAGCTGTGTTAAGTTAGTGCAGTAAATGGGTTTCTGGTGTTAAGAAATCAGTCAAGTCACAGGGATTCCTTATAGAATATCGAATGAAAAAGAGGAGACTGGTTGACACTGCCACCGTCCCACACTATAACCCTCGACAGCATACATTAAATCGACATATGGGAATTGATTCTTCTGGTGGATCACACCACTTTCTCTAAAATGTCCTGCTCTGATGGAGTGAAACATGGATGGCTTCACGAGAGGCTTGCTCGATCTGCGTTTACCACTGGGTCCACTGGGAAGCTGTGTGCTGCTCTGCCTCTCTCCTCCCTATCACTCTCTATTCTGCATGTTATTAGCTAATATCTCCTCAACATCGGAGGGGTCAGTGTGTGTAGATCTACAGTTACCACACTGCCTTTAGCCCTGAGTGGAACACACAATCACACACACACACACACACGGTTGACGCCCTCACACAGTAAGAGCCCATGCAGCCTTGCCTCAGGGCACAACCAGGCTATCATCCCCACTATGTACAGTTGAAGTCGGAAGTTTACATACACCTAGGTTGGAGTCATTAAAATGTCACAAATTTCTTGTTAACAAACTATAGTTTTGGCAAGTCGGTTAGGTCATCTACTGTGTGCACGACACAAGTAATTTTTCCAATAATTGTTTACAGACAGATTATTTCACTGTATCACAATTCCAGTGGGTCAGAAGTTTACATACACTAAGTTGACTGTGCCTTAAAACAGCTTGGAAAATTCCAGAAAATTGTGTCATGGCTTTAGAAGCTTCTGATAGGTTGATTGACATCATTTGAGTCAATTGGAGGTGTATACCAGTGGATGTATTTCAAGCCTTACCTTCAAACTCAGTGCCTCTTCGCTTGACATGGGAAAATCAAAAGAAATCAGCCAAGACCTCAGAAAAAAAATTGTAGACCTCCACAAGTCTGGTTCATCCTTGGGAGCAATTTCCAAACGCCTGAAGGTACCACGTTCATCTGTACAAACAATAGTATGCAAGTATAAACACCATGGGACCATGCAGCCGCATGGGACAAAGATGGTACTTTTTGGAGAAATGTCCTCTGGTCTGATGAAACAAAAATATAACTGTTTGGTCATAATGTCCATCATCATGTTTGGAGGAAAAAGGGGGAGGCTTGCAAGCCGAAGAACGGCAGCAGGTAACCTAGTGGTTAGAGCGTTGGACTAGTAACCGAAAAGTTGTAAGATCGAATCCCCAAGCTGACAAGGTAAAAATCTGTCATTCTGCCCCTGAACAAGGCAGTGAACCCACTGTTCCTAGGCCGTCCTTGAAAATAAGAATTTGTTCTTAACTAACTTGCCTAGTTAAATAAAGGTACAAGGTACAGCATCATGTTGTGGGAGTGCTTTGCTGCAGGAGGGACTGGTGCACTTCACAAAATAGATGGCATCATGAGGCAGGAAAATGATGTGGATATATTGAAGCAACATCTCAAGACATCAGTCAGGAAGTTAAAGCTTGGTCACAAATGGGTTGGAGTGGCCATCACAAAGCCTGAAAAACTGAAAAAGTGTGTGCAAGCAAGGAGGCCTACAAACCTGACTCAGTTACACCAGCTCTGTCAGGAGGAATGGGCCAAAATTCACCCAACTTATTGTGGGAAGCTTGTGGAAGGCTACCTGAAATGTTTGACCTAAGTTAAACAATTTAAAGGCAATGCTACCAAATACTAATTGAGTGTATGTAAACTTCTGACCCACTGGGAATGTGATGAAAGAAATAAAAGCTGAAATAAATCATTCTCTCTACTATAATTTTGACATTTCACATTCTTAAAATAAAAGTGGTGATCCGAACTGACCTAAGATAGGGACTTTTTACTAGGATTAAATGTCAGGAATTGTGAAAAACTGAGTTTAAATGTAGTTGGCTAAGGTGTATGTAAATTCCCGAATTCAACTTTATATATATATATATACACACACACACACACATTTTGTGGGACACACTGTATATTGTACAATTCGAATGTGCAGCAGACCACACCATTTAATATACAACTTGTTTTTACCTAAATGATTCAAATCAAATCAAATTTTATTTGTCACATACACATGGTTAGCAGATGTTAATGCGAGTGTAGCGAAATGCTTGTGCTTCTAGTTCCGACAATGCAGTAATAACCAACAAGTAATCTAACTAACAATTCCAAAACTACTGTCTTGTACACAGTGTAAGGGGATAAAGAATATGTACATAAGGATATATGAATGAGTGATGGTACAGAGCAGCATAGGCAAGATACAGTAGATGGTATCGAGTACAGTATATACATATGAGATGAGTATGTAAACAAAGTGGCATAGTTAAAGTGGCTAGTGATACATGTATTACATAAGGATACAGTCGATGATATAGAGTACAGTATATACGTATGCATATGAGATGAATAATGTAGGGTAAGTAACATTATATAAGGTAGCATTGTTTAAAGTGGCTAGTGATATATTTACATCATTTCCCATCAATTCCCATTATTAAAGTGGCTGGAGTTGAGTCAGTGTCAGTGTGTTGGCAGCAGCCACTCAATGTTAGTGGTGGCTGTTTAACAGTCTGATGGCCTTGAGATAGAAGCTGTTTTTCAGTCTCTCGGTCCCAGCTTTGATGCACCTGTACTGACCTCGCCTTCTGGATGATGGCGGGGTGAACAGGCAGTGGCTCGGGTGGTTGATGTCCTTGATGATCTTTATGGCCTTTCTGTAACATCGGGTGGTGTAGGTGTCCTGGAGGGCAGGTAGTTTGCCCCCGGTGATGCGTTGTGCAGACCTCACTACCCTCTGGAGAGCCTTACGGTTGAGGGCGGAGCAGTTGCCGTACCAGGCGGTGATACAGCCCGCCAGGATGCTCTCGATTGTGCATCTGTAGAAGTTTGTGAGTGCTTTTGGTGACAAGCCAAATTTCTTCAGCCTCCTGAGGTTGAAGAGGCGCCGCTGCACCTTCTTCACAATGCTGTCTGTGTGAGTGGACCAATTCAGTTTGTCTGTGATGTGTATGCCGAGGAACTTAAAACTTGCTATCCTCTCCACTACTGTTCCATCGATGTGGATAGGGGGGTGTTCCCTCTGCTGTTTCCTGAAGTCCACAATCATCTCCTTAGTTTTGTTGACGTTGAGTGTGAGGTTATTTTCCTGACACCACACTCCGAGGGCCCTCACCTCCTCCCTGTAGGCCGTCTCGTCGTTGTTGGTAATCAAGCCTACCACTGTTGTGTCGTCCGCAAACTTGATGATTGAGTTGGAGGCGTGCGTGGCCACGCAGTCGTGGGTGAACAGGGAGTACAGGAGAGGGCTCAGAACGCACCCTTGTGGGGCCCCAGTGTTGAGGATCAGCGGGGAGGAGATGTTGTTGCCTACCCTCACCACCTGGGGGCGGCCCGTCAGGAAGTCCAGTACCCAGTTGCACAGGGCGGGGTCGAGACCCAGGGTCTCGAGCTTGATGACGAGCTTGGAGGGTACTATGGTGTTGAATGCCGAGCTGTAGTCAATGAACAGAATTCTCACATAGGTATTCCTCTTGTCCAGATGGGTTAGGGCAGTGTGCAGTGTGGTTGAGATTGCATCGTCTGTGGACCTATTTGGGCGGTAAGCAAATTGGAGTGGGTCTAGGGTGTCAGGTAGGGTGGAGGTGATGTGGTCCTTGACTAGTCTCTCAAAGCACTTCATGATGACTGAAGTGAGTGCTACGGGGCGGTAGTCGTTTAGCTCAGTTACCTTAGCTTTCTTGGGAACAGGAACAATGGTGGCCCTCTTGAAGCATGTGGGAACAGCAGACTGGTATAGGGATTGATTGAATATGTCCGTAAACACACCGGCCAGCTGGTCTGCGCATGCTCTGAGGGCGCGGCTGGGGATGCCGTCTGGGCCTGCAGCCTTGCGAGGGTTAACACGTTTAAATGTCTTACTCACCTCGGCTGCAGTGAAGGAGAGACCGCATGTTTTCGTTGCAGGCCGTGTCAGTGGCACTGTATTGTCCTCAAAGCGGGCAAAAAAGTGATTTAGTCTGCCTGGGAGCAAGACATCCTGGTCCGTGACTGGGCTGGATTTCTTCCTGTAGTCCGTGATTGACTGTAGACCCTGCCACATGCCTCTTGTGTCTGAGCCGTTGAATTGAGATTCTACTTTGTCTCTGTACTGACGCTTAGCTTGTTTGATAGCCTTGCGGAGGGAATAGCTGCACTGTTTGTATTCGGTCATGTTACCAGACACCTTGCCCTGATTAAAAGCAGTGGTTCGCGCTTTCAGTTTCACGCGAATGCTGCCATCAATCCACGGTTTCTGGTTAGGGAATGTTTTAATCGTTGCTATGGGAACGACATCTTCAACGCACGTTCTAATGAACTATTTTTTTCATACTAATTCATATGTTAGTATTAAACTGTTATCTACTTTCTCAAAACATAAGATTCATCTGTAAAACAAATAATGAGACATTATTTGGTTACAACACTAAAGAAGATGTGGGTGAAGAACCATTTTTAAGAGTCTACAGGAGGGCGCAGCGGGCTGCGTAATGAAAAGTTGACAGGCAAGTCTTTTTTTACTAGAAGGTTAGCCTAGGATCTAGTAAAACACTTCGGATATGAGGTTGGTGTCTCTTTTTTGAACACAATGAAATGGATATATCTTGTAATAGAACAAAAGAGTAAGATGGCCAATAATACGGGGCTGTATTTTTTTTTGCTAAACCTCTTATCAAAAAACTGATAGTAGTAGTACTTCAACTGAAATGTCAAACATGCTAATTGCTAACACGTTAGCGAACATTTTTTGCGACACGAATAATCACTAGACATTGATGGCTTGATCAAAAGATAACCCTGCTGAAGGTTATATATTTCTTAAACGCTGTTGAATATGCATATAATACAGGGTGTTACGCTAAGCTTTTGTCTTTGAGAGGGAAATCTCTCCAGTATGATAAACCGGGCATGCTAAGCAGTAAGCAGTCTTACAGTCACCAACCGAATATCTAGGTAAAAACATCACTACCCCACACAGATCTAGGCTATGCTACTGATTCTACTCACAGACTATTCACTAAGTTGGGAGATAACAAAAGAGAGAAAAAAATATTGAAACGTCGGCCTAGTCTAATGGGAACTACAGTACTTACTAAAGACTGATACAGTACATTATAGTATGGTATCCATCCAATATATGGCCTGAGACTACAACAACTATGATGATAAGCATCAAAAACATTGACAAAAAAAACATCAACAAATACTTTGTTTTATTATAATATGTAAACATGAGTACTGCGCCAAACTAGCTACCATCTCTGTGTGTCTGACCAAATGCTCTCTAAGGCCTGGAAACAGGCCAACACGTCTAATAAGGAGAGGACTACTTCCTTTATACAGTACATTGTACCTTCTGCTTTGCCTTCTTCCCTTTCAACACTGTTTTCTCTTTCTCCTTTTTATCTTCCTCCTCATAGCTCTCACTTTTCTGCGTGGGCTTTGGTTTTGGCTTGGGAAGAGGAAGCGTTGGCCCCTGAGCAGATGGAGATCGATACATGTGATGAGTTGACAAGGTCTCTGGGTGTTCACTACCATGGGACTTCATTGCCCCTTTAGTACAGGGACAATATGCTACCATCCTCTGCTCACAACAACCAATGGATCCAAGTCCACTACACACTACACAACCCATTTTCTTCAGGGTCTTCTACAAACTACTTGCTTCTACTTTGTACCTTCCCCTTTTTCTCATCTTCCTCCTCCTCCTCCTCTTCTTCTTCCTCCTCCTCTTCTTCTTCTTCCTCATCCTCTTCCTCCTCACTCTCACTAAAGGTTATTTGCCTCTTGATTGAAAGAGGAGACCTTGATTCCCTGAACGATGATTCCCTGAATGGTGATTCCCTGAACGATGATCCCCTGAACGGTGATTGAGTGGACTGAACAGAAACAGGAAAGAGAAATAGAAGTGGAAAGAGGGGATGTGTTATGTGATGATGGATGATAGAGGTGTTGGGCAGAGGTAGGGAACGATAGATGTGTCTGATCATCAATGTGTGTGTGTGTGTGTGTGTGTGTGTGTGAGGATAGAGATTAGACAGCCCCCAGCAGCAGCAGCAGTAGGCAGAGCAGATCCTAACTGTCTGGATAGCAATGAGTGTGTATTATGCAGGGTGTCTGTGTGAGCGCGTGCATGCGTATATGTGAGTGTGCGCATGTGTGTGAGTGTGTTACTGTCAGCCAGGGGGATCTTGCAGAGCTGTGTAGAGCTGCAGTACAGCAGGGGCAGCCATGGGCAAGAACACAGCCGCTGTGCCTTACAGCAGTGAGAGCCAATTACTGTCGGGCTTGCCTGCCACATAGGGAGCTTGTGATCCTCTCTAATGCATGGGATGCTGCCACATAGGGAACCTGTGATCCTTTCCATGAATACACTGGATCACTGGACAACAGGGGAGGGAGATAGGCTAAACTATATGGGAGTATAGAGTAGTAGTACTATCAGCACAAGGGCAAAACTCCCACTTAAGTCACATTTTCACTTAGTCTCCAATTGACACCAAAACAATTCTACTTAAGTTGTAGGATTCGCCCCAGAGACCCAGCCTGAGACTACCACAACCACTCTATATGGCGAGAACTACAGCCCTCCAATCATAACAAGGAAGTAGTGTCTCATACAGACATGGAGAAACAGAAGTGGTTTAGAGGAGTGCACTGCCAGGGAGATATAGAGACCTAGATATAGATATGTCCTTTAGAGGGGCGATAACCGTATAACACAAGCAGTGGAGACACAGAGGTGTCGACTGGCTGATAACACATCACTCTCTATGCTGTGTGTGAAGGTAGAGGAGGAAAAATAGCTGTCAGTATCAGAGATAACTAAAAGTACAATGTACTACGCACAGAGATGCTGCAGATGGATGTATATACACAGTGGGGAGAACAAGTATTTGATACACTGACGATTTTGCAGGTTTTCCTACTTACAAAGCATGTAGAGGTCTGGAATTTTTATCATAGGTACACTTCAACTGTGAGAGACGGAATCTAAAACAAAAATCCAGTAAATCACATGATTTTTAAGTAATTAATTTGTATTTTATTGCATAACAAGTATTTGATACATCAGAAAAGCAGAACTTAATATTTGGTACAGAAACCCTTGTTTGCAATTACAGAGATCATAGGTTTCCTGTAGTTCTTGACCAGGTTTGCACACACTGCAGCAAGGATTTTGGCCCACTCCTCCATACAGACCTTCTCCAGATCCTTCAGGTTTCGGGGCTGTCACTGTGCAATACGGACTTTCAGCTCCCTCCAAAGATTTTCTATTGGGTTCAGGTCTGGAGACTGGCTAGGCCACTCCAGGACCTTGAGATGCTTCTTACGGAGCCACTCCTTAGTTGCCCTGGCTGTGTGTTTCGGGTTGTTGTCATGCTGGAAGACCCAGCCACGACCCATCTTCAATGCTCTTACTGAGGGAAGGAGGTTGTTGGCCAAGATCTCGTGATACATAGCCCCATCCATCCTCCCCTCAATACGGTGCAGTCGTCCTGTCCCCTTTGCAGAAAAGCATCCCCAAAGAATGATGTTTCCACCTCCATGCTTCACGGTTGGGATAGTGTTCTTGGGGTTGTACTCATCCTTCTTCTTCCTCCAAACAAGTTTAGAACAAAAAGCTCTATTTAGACCACATGACCTTCTCCCATTCCTCCTCTGGATCATCCAGATGGTCATTGGCAAACTTCAGACGGGCCTGGACATGTGCTGGCTTGAGCTGGGAGACCTTGCGTGCGCTGCAGGATTTCAATCCATGACGGCGTAGTGTGTTACTAATGGTTTTCTTTGAGACTGTGGTCCCAGCTCTCTTCAGGTCATTGACCAGGTCCTGCCGTGTAGTTTTGGGCTGATCACTCACCTTCCTCATGATCATTGATGCCCCACGAGGTGAGATCTTGCATGGAGCCCCAGACTGAGGGTGATTGACCGTCATCTTGAACTTCTTCCATTTTCTAATAATTGCGCCAACAGTTATTGCCTTCTCACCAAGCTGCTTGCCTATTGTCCTGTAGCCCATCCCAGCCTTGCGCAGGTCTACAATTTTATCCCTGATGTCCTTACACAGCTGTCTGGTCTTGGCCATTGTGCAGAGGTTGGAGTCTGTTTGATTGAGTGTGTGGACAGGTGTCTTTTATACAGGTAACGAGTTCAAACAGGTGCAGTTAATACAGGTAATGAGTGGAGAATAGGAGGGATTCTTAACGAAAAACTAGCAGGTCTGTGAGAGCCGGAATACTTACTGCTTGGTAGGTGATCAAATACTTATGTCATGCAATAAAATGCAAATTAATTACTTAAAAATCCTACAATGTGATTTTCTGGATTTTTGTTTTAGATTCCGTCTCTCACAGTTGAAGTGTACCTATGATAAAAAATGACAGACCTCTACATGCTTTGTAAGTAGGAAAACCTGCAAAATTGGCAGTGTATCAAATACTTGTTCTCCCCACTGTATATATCCATCTGCAGCATCTTTGTGCGTGGTACATTGTACTTTTAGTTATCTCTGATACTGACAGCTATTTGTCCCCCTCTACCTTCACACACAGCATAGAGAGTGATGTGTTATCAGCCAGTCGACTCCTCTGTGTCTCCACTGCTTGTGTTATACGGTTATCGCCCCTCTAAAGGACATATCTATGTTCATATATCTAATAACTACACAGACAGACAAGACCGACTGATCCATCAGAGAGACAGGATAACCCCTAATAACTACACAGACAGACAAGACCGACTGATTCATCAGAGAGACAGGATAACCCCTAATAACTACACACACACCAGACAGACTGATCCATCAGAGACAGGATAACCCCTAATAACTACACAGACAGACCAGACAGACTGATCCATCAAAGAGACAGGATAACCCCTAATAACTACACAGACAGACCAGACAGACTGATCCATCAGAGAGACAGGATAACCCCTAATAGCTACACAGACAGACCAGACAGACTGATCCATCAGAGAGACAGGATAACCCCTAATAACTACACAGACAGAACAGACAAACTGATCCATCAGAGAGACAGGATAACCCCTAATAACTACACAGACAGACCAGACAGACTGGTCCATCAGAGAGACAGGATAACCCCTAATAACTACACAGACAGACCAGACAGACTGATCCATCAGAGAGACAGGATAGCCGTGTAGAGTAGGGCCATTTAAGACCGTGGCTATGGACAAAGAGACAGGCAACATAAACATGTAAGGCACAACACACCCAGACATGACAGCAGGTTAAAAGAGGTGAATAAACTCTAGGATCATCCTCCTTGGCACATCGTCCCTCCTCCTCCCCTCCTCCCCCCTCACCTTCAGTCTCTTTATTTCTATCAGGTTTTTGATCACCTTCTGTCTCTGCTGGACAGTGGTCATGGCGTCGGGCTGGAACTCCAGCTTGTCGGTGCGACACAGCTTCCAGTACAGGATGGAGATGATGATGACGGCCACACCTAGCGGCACCACCACGCCGACAATGATCCACACGCTGGTGTTCTCCGTGTCCGTGGGAGGGTAGCCCGCCACCTTCTCCACAGCTACAGGGCCATAGAGACATACTTAACACGTAACATGATATAGAATATTATAGAGTGTGTGTACATCATGTATGTGCAATTTTATGCATATGTCTGCCTGCCTGCCTGTGTGTGTGTGTGTGAGCGCATCTGTCTGTGTTTATATATCCCCATCAGAGATCCTGACTAGCACACCAAGGTAATTTCTAAACAGCTAGAGTAGATGCACTGCATGGTACACACTGTGTTCCACGCACAACATCTTTAGGCTGTAGGTTCCCCTGCTGTAACCAAGGGACTTCATTAGGATTAATTAAGGCTTGTCGTACCCCTTGGGAGAACCCTTGCCTGCCGTAAGATTAGTCTTACAGCAGGGACAGAAGTCCCCTGAGGTGCTCTGACCGTGTGTTAGGCTTTCATCCCGAACATGGGTATATAATGAGGTTGATATACATTTGACACAGTCTATAGGATAAAGTCATTAGTTGAGACGCTGCTATAAATACATGTCAACATATACTGAGAAAGCAAATCATTAGTATTCTCTTTTTATCCTTTTTTACTGTGCAGGTTCACTTTACTATGATCAGGAGCTCCAAAAGCTTCATGAACACGTTCTGTGTCAATGAATGCACTGGTGCATGGATATGTGCCTGAACAAAGACAGGATGGATACAATCAATAGGTTAGATAAGATAGATAGATAAAATAGATAGGATAGATACAATAGGATAGATCAAAAAGATAGATAAAATAGATAGATAGATCAAATAGATAAGATCAAATAGATAAAATAGATAGATAAGATAGATATGATAGATAAAATAGATTAGATAGGATAGATAAAATAGATTAGATAGATAAAATAGATAGATAAGATAGATATGATTGATAAAATAGAGAGATTAGATAGATAAAATAGATAGATAGGATCGATATGATTGATAAAATAGAGAGATTAGATAGATAAAATAGATAGATAGGATAGATAAAATAGATAGATAAGATAGATAGATAAGATATATAGATAGATTAGCTAGATGATAGGATAGATAAAATAGATTAGATAGATTATATATATTAGATAGATAGATTAGATATAATAGATAGATAGATACTCTATAGTCAAGACCATAGGAGTTGGCAAGACAGCATAAAGCGATCTGGGACCAGACTGTGGCAGATTGGAACTTACGTGTAGCCAGGATGCCCTCCACTCTGTATCCCAGTATGATGGCTGCCCTCTGCACGTCAAGACGGTTCAGCAGGTTGGCTGTAGTGATTGCAGGCTGCCGCTCCCCGCTGGGACCCTCCACAAAGTACACCATCTCCAGCGGGTGTTCCGCTCCCACCAGCCTGGTCGTACTCACAATCTGAAGGGAGGAAGATGTGTGATTTTTGAATGACTAACCCCATACATGCAACATCTGTATGGTCCCTCCGTCAACTATTGAATTTTAAAGACAGTGAGCTTTTCGAAAGCCTCATAAAAAAAGGGCAGTGATTGGTAGATGGGTTACAATAACAACTCAGACAATGAATACATCTTTAAGCATGGTGAAGTTATTCATTCTGCTGTGGATTATGTATTAAACCACCCAGAGACATCAAAGATACAGTCATCCTTGAACTGAGCTGCAGGACAGGAATGAGACTGCTCAGGGATGTCACCATGAGGCCATCGGTGATCTTAAAACAGTTACAGAGTTCAATGGCTGTGATGGGAGAAAACTGGGGACGGATCAACATTGCAGTGACTCCGCAATAATGAAAAGAAGAACACAAATACAGAATGAAAATATTCCAAAACATGCATATTGTATGCAACAAGCACTAAAGTAATACTGCAATAAAAACACAGCAAAGGAATACACTTTTTGGCCTGAACGCAAAGCCTTGTGTTTGGCTGACCTTTTTTTCCAGAAGAATAATGGGCAAATATGGCACAATCCAGATGTGCACAGCTCTTATAGACTTACCCATGAAGACCCACAGCTGTAACCGATGCCAAAAGGTGTTTCTAAAAATGTATTGACTCAGGGAGCTGAATACTTTTTCTAAACTACTATATTTGCATTTTTCTTCATCTTTTTCTTCCTCTTCGACATTATAGAGTATTGTTTGTAAATTGTCGACCAAAAAAGTACAATGAAATACATTTGAATCCCACTTAGTAACACAATAAATTGTAACGCAATAAAACGTGTAGCTCTGCAGCGACAATGCCTGGTACTAGCTTCCAGTGGTTTAAATGTGGTTTCTATTCTGCCTCTACTTTTCTTTCCCCATTACCCAATAATAACATAACAATATTCTGTAGAGGGGTATTGGTGCATGTGGTTGCAAACAGAGTGGACTATACGGTGTTAGTCACATCAACTGGTAAAAGCATCCTTCCTACTAATTCAGTGGATATTATTCCTTGTGGTGAGCTCTCTATGAATCGGAACAGTGAGACTCATTATCAAGGGCTTGTAGTCTTTTCTACCCAGAGCACCACTGCTTTACTAATCAAGCTCGGCCTTTTGTGGAGCTCCACAGCACCTGCTCTACTCCCCTCTCTCTTAACAACATTCAGGGGACAGGATAGGCCAGAGTATCCATGGCAACTCCACCTACAGTATTCATCACAGCGCCAGCCACTCAAAGACCAACCACCAAGTCAAATTGTCTTTCTTTCAAGACCCGTTACTCGACTGCTGTGTGCACCAGTCGCTAATAGCAGATCAATTATTAATTCTCTCTCTGCCTGGCAGCTGGAGTTATTATAAACCCAGGAGGTGTGTATGTGTGTGTGTGTGTGTGTGTGTGTGTGTGTGTGTGTGTGTGTTTTGGAAAGGGGTGGTTCAGGTGGGGCCACACACTGTTCATCATTCCACTCTAATAAACTTGGGGACTGGATGTGGATTAGAGGCTGGCTGAGGGAACACAGGTTGTTTTTCAGATCACACACGACCCAGACTTACTCTCTTCAGTAACACAGTACCTAGGGCAGCCTAGACTAGGGGCTATTACCACAGGGGGAGAGCTGTACTTGCTGTACTTAGAGTTATGGTAAAGCACAACACGAGATAACTGTAATTTGAGTTCTCAAATGTAATGCATCGTGTGTGTGTGTGTGTGTTCATGACTTATTCTGTATAAATGTCTCTGAGTAGCAGTACACTTTTAGAAAAAAAGGTGTTACCTAAAACCTAAAAGGGTTCTTCGGCTGTCCCCATAGGAGAACCCTTTCCGATTCCATGTAGAACCCTTTCCACAGGGGGTTCTAACTGAAACCAAAAAGGGTTCTACCTGAAACCAAAAACGGTTACCATATGGGGACAGCTGAAGAACCCTTTTTTCTAAGAGTGTAGTACACACACAAGTCACCCTTACCTCAGATAAACTGTACACACACATCTACCTGTGTATAGTATAGTGCAGGGGTATTCAAAACTTACCCTATGAGGTCCGGAGTACTGCTGGTTATCTGTTCTACCTGATAATGAATTACACTTACCTGGTGTCCCAGGTGTAAAGGGAACATTGAAAAAAGCAGTGGAACTGGCTTCAAGGTCCAAATTAGAATTTGATGGGTATAGTCGCTCCGATGCGGTTACCTGAACACTGTGGTTAGCCACGCTGGTGGCCCTCTTGGTGCGCCTGGCCGCCCCCAGCACTTCTCCTAGCAGCAGGGCCACACGACGTTCCATCTTGGCCTGGAAGGTCCGCTCATCCACCCCCTGATCCAGAACACCCAGCAACACTGGTCAAGGACAGGAAACAGAGAGTTATGATATCACTCACAGGACAGGAAATACAGAACCAACACAGCCTATCACACAGCCAGAACATAGGCCCTACATGTGTATGTCTTTCAATCCATCCTCTTGCTGCAGTTGAGATTTAGATTGGATGGAATATTTAAAGGAGCGTTTCCCAAAGTCAGTCCTTGGGACCACAAGAGGTGCACGTTTTGGTTTTTGCCCACAGCAGATTCAAATAATGAACAAATAATTCCAACAACCAAAACATGCACCCCTTGAGGTCCCCAGGAACGAGTTTGGGAAACGCTGACCTAATGTCAGAGTTGTTGACAAGGGGAAGCATACCTGTTCTAACCCAAGACGAGCGAAGCAAGTGGGTGGTGTTCAACTCCGGGTAGTGGAAAGCTATTGGGAAAGAACAGAGGGAAACCAGACAAGTACAGACAACCTGAAAATACTCTCTATTGAGGTTAAAATAGGTGTATAGAAGGTGAAGCAGATTGGCTAATAGAATACATTTATTTTTCCCCAAGTGAACTTCCCAGGAGTGGCGTTTGGCATAAAATCCCAATCCATTAGACAATGATAATAGACTCACGCTCGGCGATCTGCAGCATGGGGAAGCCCAGGTAGTAGCTGAATTCCACCATGTTGAGCAGCCTCAGGTGGTTGCTGACCTCTGACCCCTTCAGGTAGCCTATGGCCCCACGCACCGCAAAGGTCACGTCCACCGGCTCCCTCTGCTGACTACTTGGCTGGTTCATGGTAATGTTCACAATCTAGGAAAATATGACATATCCACACGTCTTTGAGCTAGGGATGGATATCAAAAGTTCGGTAAATGGTAAAAAGAGACTCTGTCACCAAATAAACCATGTGAGCATACACTGCAGTGTGATGTTCGCAATTTGCCACACATTTACTTATTTATTTATTTACACTGGGCAAAGATGTAAATTTAACATTGGTTTAAACATTTTTTTTAATACAAAAAACAGATGTTTTAAGCTTAGTTATAGTGAAACACGTCAATTCTGGTCTTCATTTTGACAATTCGTTGCAATAGTGATATATGTTGGTCTTTTAGTAGTAAATCTAGCTCTTTTTCCCCCGAGCGGTTCAACTCTACCATTTCAATTGTGATGTAGAGGCACCTTGAGAAAGTGCCTCTACATCATCTTAAGGGAGGGTACTTCTAGATGTGCTGGGAGGTACAGTACCACATCAAGGCTTACTATAAAAGCAGGTGACAGCGTGCCTTATTTGTAAGGGGAGAGTGACAATATATATTGCATGATGCTTCCTCGACTGACGTTACACAAAATGCAAGGTTTTTGCTTATGGTTTCAAACACATCTACGGTGCCTTTGGAAAGTATTCAGACCCCTTGACCTTTTCCACATTTTGTTACATAACAGCCTTTTTTTTATCTCATCAATCTACACACAATACCCCATAATGACAAAGCGAAAACAGGTTTTTCGAAATGTTTGCTCATTTATATATATATATATATAAATAAAAAAAACAGAAATACCCCTTATTTACATTCAGTCAGGTTCATAAGTATCTGGACAGTGACACAATTAGCCTAATTTTGTCTCGGTACGCCACCACAATGGACTTGAAAGGAATCAAGATGTGCTTTAAGTGTAGACGTTCATCTTTAATTTAAGGGTTTTGTCAAAATGATTGTATGAACCGTGTAGGAATTACAACCATTTTTATACATAGCCCCCCAATTTTAGGGGCTCAATAGTAATTGGACAAACTAATATAATTGTAATTAAAAGGACCAAAAGTAATTGGACAATTGGCTGCACAGCTGTTCCATGGTCAGGTTTGTGTTATTCCCTCATTAGTTAATTTACAAGTAAGCAGATAAAAGGTCAAGAGTTGATTTCAAGTGTGACATTTGCATTCGGAATTTGTTGCTGTTAACCCTCACTATGAATTCCCAAGAGCTGTCACTGCCAGTGAAGCAAGCCATCATTAGGCTGACAAATCAAAACAAACCCATCAGAGAGATAGCAAAAACATTAGGTGTGGCCAAATGAACTATTTCATACATTCTTAAAAAGAAAAAACGCACTGGTGAGCTCAGGAACACCAAAAGGCCCGGAAGACCATGGGTAACAACTGTGGTGGATGACAGAAGAATTCTTTCATTGGTGAAGAAAAACCCCTTCACAACAGTTGGCCAGATCAAGAACACCCTCCAGGAGGCAGGCGTATCTGTGTCAAAGTCAACAGACAAGAGAAGACTTCACCAGAGTAAATACTGACGGTTTACCACAAGATGTAAACCATTGGTAAGCCTCAAAAACAGGAAGAGTAGATTAGAGTTTGCCAAACAACATCTAAAAAAGCCTGTGTAGTTCTGGAACAACATCCTATGGACAGATGAGACAAAGATCAACTTGTACCAGAATGATGGGAAGAGAAGAGAAGAGTATGGAGAAGAACTGCTCATGATCCGAAGCATACCACCTCATCTGTGAAGCATGGTGGAGGTAGTGTTATGGCGTGGGCATGTATGGCTGCCAATGGAGCTGATTCCCTTGTATATATTGACGATGTGACTGCTGACAAAAGCAGCATGATGAATTTTGAAGTGTTTAGGGTTATATTATCTGCTCAAATTGAGCCAAATGCTTAAAAACTCATTGGACGGTGCTTCAAAGTGCAGATGGACAATGACCAGAAGCATACTGCGAAAGCAACCCAATACTTTTTTTAAGGCAAATAAGTATAATGTTCTGCAATGGCCAAGTCAATCACCTGACCTGAATCCAATTGAGCATGCATTTCACTTGCTGAAGGCAAAACTGAAAGCAAAACGCCACAAGAGCAAGTAGGAACTGAAGACAGCTGCAGTAAAGGCCTGGCATCTTTTACCAGATCTAATGTGTTATATTCTCCAACATTCATTTCACATTTCCACAAACTTCAAAGTGTTTCCATACAAATGGCATCAATAATATGCATATCCTTGCTTCAGGTCCTGAGCTACAGGCAGTTACATTTGGGTATGTCATTTTAGGCGAAATTATATTATATTATTATTATATTTTAAAAAGTCCGATCCTTAAGAGGTTTTAAAAAGGGGGGAGCACATATAAAACGTGCTGTAATTCCTACACCGTTCACCCGATTTGGATACAAAAACCCTCAAATTAAAGCTGAAAGTCTATACTTTATTGAATGAATTCAACTCCAATATGCTGTGGTAGACATCTAAAATAAGAATAACTTGGTCAATGTCCAAATATTTATGGAACTGACTAAGTATTCAGAGCCTTTGCTATGAGACTGAAATTGGAGACTTGATTGGATTCCACCTGTGGTAAATTCAATTGATTGGACATGATTTGGAAAGGCACACACCTGTCTATATAAGGTCCCACAGTTGACAGTGCATGTCAGAGCAAAAACCAAGCCATGAGGTCGAGGGAACTGTCTGTAGAGCTCCGAGACAGGATTGTGTCGAGGCACAGATCTGGGGAAGGGTAGCAAAACATTTCTACAGCATTGAAGGTCCCCAAGAACACAGTGGCCTCTATCAGTCTTAAATGGAAGAAGTTTGGAACCACCAAGACCTGGCCGCCCGGCCAAACTGAGCAATTGGGGGAGAAGGGCCTTGGTCAGGGAGGTGACCAAGAACCCGATGGTCACTCTGACAGAGCTCCAGAGTTCATCTGTGGAGATGGGAGAACCTTCCAGACCTTCTTGAAGAACTCCACCAATCAGGCCTTTATGGTAGACTGGTCTGACGGAAGCCACTCCTCAGTAAAAGGCACATGACAGTCCTCTTGGAGTTTGCCATAACGCACCTAAAGGACTCTATATATGGCAATTCCAGCCACCCACAACTTCTCACCTGAAGGCATTTGAAGAGGTTGGGCAAAGGCTGAAATTGGGGTTGAGAGTTACCCTTTAACGTAATTTCAGTGAAATGATGTGGAAACAACGTAGATTCAACCAGTGTGAATATACAGCAGAAGAGCTTGGGTCAGATTGATCTCATTTAATTTGCGGATTTGAAATTGAAAGGGAATTGAAAATTAAATGACCAGGCATAATTAAAATGGTGTTCTCCAGATATTAATTCATTATCCAGTCTAATCCGTTAATTTACTGAGTATGAAACCTACAGTTGAAGTCGGAAGTTTACATACACCTAGGTTGGAGTCATTAAAACTTGTTTTTCAACCACTTCACAAATGTCTTGTTCACAAACTATAGTTTTGAAGTCGGTTAGGACAGCTACTTTGTGCATGACACGTCATTTTTCCTACAATTGTTTCCAGACAGATTATTTCACTTATAATTCACTGTATCACAATTCCAGTGGGTCACAAGTTTACATACACTAAGTTGACTGTGCCTTTAAACAGCTTGGAAAATTCCAGAAAATGATGTCATGGATTTAGAAGCTCCTGATAGGTTGATTGACATAATTTAAGTCAATTGGAGCTGTATCTGTGGATGTATTTCAAGACCTACCTTCAAACTCAGTGCCTCTTTGCTTCACATCATGGGAAAATCTAAATAAATCATCCAAGACCTCAGAAAAAAATGATAGACCTCCACAAGTCTGGTTCATCCTTGGGAGCAATTTCCAAACGCCTGAAGGTACCATGTTCATCTGTACAAACAATAGTACGCACGTATAAACAGCATGGGACCACGCAGCCATCATACCGCTCAGGAAGGAGACGAGTTCTGTCTCCTAGAGATGAACGTACTTTGGTGCGAAAAGTGCAAATCAATCCAAGAACAACAGCAAAGGACCGTGTGAAGATGCTGGAGGAAACAGGTACAAAAGTATCTATATCCACAGTAAAACAAATCCTATATCGACATAACCTGTAAGGCCGCTCAACAAGGAAGAAGCCACTGCTCCAAAACCGCCATTAAAAAACGCCAGACTACGGTTTGCAACTGCACATGGGGACAAATATCATACTTTTTGGAGAAATGAAACTGGAAGTGAAACAAAAATCGGACTATTTGGCCATAATGACCATCAATTATGTTTGGAGGGAAAAGGGGGAGGCTTGCAAGCAGAAGAACACCATCCCAACCGTGAAACACGGGGGTGGGCAGCATCATGTTGTGGGGGTGCATTGCTTGCAGGACTGACTGGTGCACTTCACAAAATAGATGGCATCATGAGGGAGGAAACTTAGGTGGGTATATTGAAGCAACATCTCAAGACATCAGTCAGGAAGTTAAAGCTTGGTCACAAATGGGTCTTCCAAATTAACAATAACCCCAAGCACACTTCCAAAGTTGTGGAAAATGGCTTAACCTCTAGCGACTTGCAATCCCGTATCCGGGAGCGTAATCATAGCCTCAAGCGCATTACCATAACGCAACTTTTCCTATTCATGAAAATCGCAAATGAAATCAAATAAATATATTCAAACACAAGCTTAGCCTTTTGTTAACAACACTGTCATCTCAGATTTTCAAAATATGCATTACAGCCAACGCTAGACAAGCATTTGTGTAAGTTTATCATGGCATAATGCTATGCTAGGGTCTGCTGGCAGCAGGCAACATTTTCACGAAAATAAGAAAAGCAACCAAATTAAATCATTTACCTTTGAAGAACTTCAGATGCTTTCACTCAGGAGACTCCCAGTTAGATAGCAAATGTTCCTTTTTTCCAAAAATAATATTTTTGTAGGTGAAAAAGGTCCCGTTTGTTCATCAGTTTTGGCTGAAAAATCGACCGAAAAATACTTAAACTATAACGCCAAACTTTTTTCAAAATTTGCTCCATAATATTGACAGAAACACGGCAAACGTTGTTTAGGATCCATCCTCAAGATGTTTTTAACATATATATTATTCGATAATATATCCGTCAAGGCAATTGTTTTCTCATAAGAAGTGATTGGAAAAATGGCTACCTCAGTATTTTACGCGAGATTTTCTCTGGGAGACACCATGTGACCACTCGCCAAATATGGTCCCTTAGAGGCATTCTCCAATGGAAATGCCTAAAAAGACGTCACAATGCTGTAGACAGCTTGGGGAATGCGTGGAAAACGTAGGCTCATTCGTAGCGCATTCACAGCCATATAAGGAGTCATTGGCATGAGACGGTTTCAAAAAATGCGGCACTTCCTGATTGGATTTTTATCTGGGTTTCGCCTGTAACATCAGTTCTGTGGCACTCAGACAATATCTTTGCAGTTTTGGAAACAAGTGTTTTCTTTCCAAAGCTGTCAATTATATGCATAGTCGAGCATCTTTTCGTGACAAAATATCTTGTTTAAAAATTTAAATAGCGCCCCCTATATCCAACAGGTTAAAACCTCTTTGGGATAGGGGGCAGCATTTTCACTTTTGGATAAATAGTGTGCCCAATTTAAACTTCCTGCTACTCATGCTCAAGAATATAAGATATGCATATTATTAGTAGATTTGGATAGAAAACACTCTGCCATTTCTAAAACTGTTTGAATCATGTCTGTGAGTATAACAGAACTTATGTAGGCAAAACCCAGAGGACTAACCATTCAGAATTATTTATTTTTGAGGTCACTGTCTGTTCAATGGTTTCTCATGGGGAAACAATATTTCTTAGGCACTTGTTTGCAGTTCCTAGCGCTTCCACTGGATGTCACCAGTCTTTGGAATTTGGTTGAGGTTATTCCTTTGTGCACTGAAGAAGTACGGCCATCTAGGAAAAGGGTAATGCTGTTGAGAGTTGGGCAAGACTTGAAAAGTAGCGTTAGTTTCCTCTCGTCCTCTTTTGAAAACAGATAGACCCGTCTTCAGTTTGATCGATTATTAACGTTTAAAAATACCTAAAGTTGTATTACAAAAGTATTTTGAAATGTTTTGGCAAAGTTTACAGGTAACTTTTGAGATATTTTGTAGTGACTTTGCGCAAATTGGAAGCTGTTTTTTTCTGGATCAAACGCGCCAAATAAATGGACATTTTGGATATATATAGACGGAATTAAAAGAAACAAAAGGACCATTTGTGATGTTTATGGGACATATTGGAGTGCCAACAAAAGAAGCTCGTCAAAGGTAAGGCATGATTTATACTTTATTTCTGCGTTTTGTGTAGCGCCTGCAGGGTTGAAACATGCTACTCTCTTTGTTTACTGTTGTGCTATCATCAGATAGTAGCATCTTATGCTTTCGCCGAAAAGCCTTTTTAAAATCTGACATGTTGGCTGGATTCACAGTGAGTGTAGCTTTAATTTATTATCTTACATGTGTGATTTAATGATTTAATAAAGTTTGATTTTTATATAATTTATTTGAATTTGCCGCTCTGCATTTTCCCTGGCTTTTGGCCAAGTGAGACGCGACAGTCCCCCTATCCTAGAGAGGCTAAGGACAACAATGTCAAGGTATTGGAGTGGCCATCACAAAGCCCTGACCTCAACCCTATAGAAAATGTGTGGACAGAACTGAAAAAGTGTGTGCAATCAAGGAGGCCTACAAACGTGACTCAGTTACACCAGCTCTGTCAGGAGGAATGGGCCAAATTTCACCCAACTTATTGTGGGAAGCTTGTGGAAGGCTACCTGAAACATTTGACCCAAGATAAACAATTTAAAGGCAATGCTTCCAAATACTAATTGAGTGTATGTAAACTTCTGACCCACTGGGAATGTGATGAAAGAAATAAAAGCTGAAATAAATCATTCTCTCTACTATTATTCTGACATTTCACATTCTTAAAATAAAGTGGTGATCCTAACTGACCTAAGACAGAGCATTTTTACGAGGATTAAATGTCAGGAATTGTGAAAAACTGAGTTTAAATGTAGTTGGCTAAGGTGTATGCAAACTCCCGAATTCAACTGTATGTGTCTGAAAACTTTCCATACCCTTATGGTTTGCTACACTCAAGAACAGCAAACCCGAACAGCGAAATAAGCACTTTCTCAAGCATCAGAATACTTTTAATAGTGGACAACCTTTATTGAATCAAACCTGATCCAATAAACCAAAGCTGGTCATTTTGGTCTTGAATGAGTGACCACTGATCTAAAGACTTGTGTGCTGGAGACGGAGACCAACACTTAGGTTGTATTATTGCAGCACACACAGTCACGCAACCATACATTTCAACCATTACTCCCTGTCGCTCCACAAGCTTTAACAATTGTAATATAAAAGTCCAGCAGCTCCTGCCTCTCTTTCTCTCTCCAATCCGAAGCAAGCCCCTGCAGCTGCAATCGGAGTACTGCTGGTGCAATCGTTAGAGGCAGTCCCAGTCTATGTTTGTCGAAGTCAGCAAACAAGCACCGCCAATTAAGACTGCAGTCTAGGCCAGGGGTATTCAACTCTTACCCTACATGGTACAGAGCCAGCTGGTTTTCTGTTATACTTGATAATTAATTGCACCCAGGTCTAAATCAGTCCTTGATTAGAGGAGAAAAATTAAAACAAGCAGCGGAACTGGCTTCAGGGACCAGAGTTGAGTTTGCGGGGCCGAGGAGCTGCATTTGCACACAGTAACCCAATTAGTTTCTAACTTTCTAATTTCTTGGCCTCAGCCAACCGACTCTCTTGGAAAATCAGAGCTTTTCTCTCTTTTCCTTTCCACTTCCAGACTTATTTCAGCAGACGCTGCTCTTTTCGAGCTCTAGCAGTAAGAGCATAGCTAAAGTACACGGCCAGTGGTCTTTAGAAATAACAAATGTGTGAGCTAAGGGTTCCTGACAGAAATGGGTTGCGATTAGGGGTGATTCCAGACAATCAGTACCAAGGCGTTGGACTCTAGGGTTGAAAACCTTGGAAGGAGTAAGTGACTGCTAATGATAACAGAGCATTAGAAGAAGCTCTACTTTGTTCTAGTTGACTGGAGAGCTAAACTGTATTCAGTCAGTCTCCACTTACATCCACAGTGAAGTTTGTGGACTCCTGCGAGCGCCGGCGCACTTCGGCATACGCCATGGTCAGGCCTTTCTCAATGCGCTCGCTGAAGTTGCAGACGCGCACGTCAATGTGCCTGGGCACAAACTGCAGCACTGGATGGGAAACAGAAGAGAAGAGTTACGTTCAGACACACACTAACAACATAGTACGTACTGGGAATGCACTATTCAAATCTCCATTTCAAAAGGAGCTTGTATAGTTCGATACCAAACAGTGCTCTTACCTGAATGGACCTGGTACTGGTGGTCTGGTACCTTCCAGTAGTGTGAGATGGACAAGAAGCGTCGACTTGACTGGCGCAGGGCGTTGATGACTGATATGGCCGTGTACACCACAGGACCCGACACTGCCCGGAACACAAAGTCTGGAGGATTCTTAACAACCTTTACCAAGACACAGAAAAAAAAAACACAATTATAATTTCTCTTCCTAGCAAGAGTTATTTTAATGTTTATTCTTTCAATTCAACTCGGTCTTTCTTTTTGTCTTACTTTCAACTTCTACCATCCTCCAAGTGCAGCTGAATATCTGTTATTCAGTTCTGGCACCATGAACTACGAGGTACTGTATGTGTAGGCACACTACCGTCTCCTTTTTCACTGTACAGCATATAAACCGTTAAAAGGTAGACAGTTTCTTGAGGTCACTGCCTCTCTGCTGGGCCATGAAGTGTTGGGTGTGCAGTTAGTCATTAGTGTGGTTTGTTTATCAAAGAGCCTGGAGATTAAGAGTCCACAGGAAGTGGGCTGTCCTTCCTGGTGCGTCCCATCCCTATACCCCCACACACATGACCTGGGCCATTACACAACAGCCTCATACCCAGTGCTGCAGCTCCCTATCGCTTGATTAAACTCAGAGCATGTTGCAGCTGTTAGGCGGTTTCTTAGGGAGCCTGCGCTTTCTAATGTAAAACTAACAACAGTGCCAGCACTTTGAGGTTAGCCCTAGTTGTCATGTCAGACCACGATTATGGACTCATTTATATACAGTGCCTTCAGAAAGAATTAAGACCCCTTGACATTTTCCACATTTTGTTACATTACAGCCTTATTCTAAAATTGATTGATGAAATAAAACTATTTCCTCAGCAAACTACACACAATACCCCATAACGACAAAGTGAAAACAGGTTTTTAAACATTTTTACAAATGTATTAAAAATATTTAAAAAACATACCTTATTTACATAAGTATTCAGACCCTTTGCTATGAGACTCAAAATTGAGCTCAGGTGACCTGTTTCCATTAAGCATCCTTGAGATGTTTCTACAACTTGATTGGAGGCTACCTGTGGTAATTTCAATTGATTGGACATGATTTGGAAAGGCACACACCTGTCTATATAATGTCCCACAGTTGACAGTGCATGTCAGTGCAAAAACCAAGCCATGAGGTTGAAGGAACTGTACGTAGAGTTCCGAGACACAGATCTGGGGAAGGGTACCAAAAAAATAATGAAGGTTCCTCAAAACAAAGATTAGAACCACCGAGACTCTTCCTAGAGTTGGCCACCTGGCCAAACTGAGCAATTGGGGGAGAAGGGCCTTGGTCAGGGAGGTGACCAAGAACCCGATGGTCACTCTGACAGAGCTCCAGAGTTCCTCAGTGGAGATGGGAGAACCTTCCAGAAGGACAACCATCTCTGCAGCACTCCACCAATCAGGCTTTTATGGTAGAGTGGCCAGACGGAAGCCACTCCTCAGTAAAGGCACATCTTGGCCTTCTTGGAGTTTGCCAAAAGGGACCTAAATACTCTCAGACCATGGGAAACATGATTCTCTGATGTCTGATGAAACCAATTCTATCCTCTTTGGATTGAATGCCAAGCGGTGAAGCATGGTGGTGGCAGCATCATGCTGTGGGAAGGTTTTTCAGTGTCAGGGACTAGTCAGGATCGAGGCAAAGATGAACGGAGAAAAGTACAGAGAGAATTTTTTCCCCTTTTTCATGGTATCCAATTGTTGTAGTTGTCTCAATTGTTGTAGTTGTCTCATCGCTACAACTCCCGTACGGGCTCGGGAGAGACGAAGGTTGAAAGTCATGCGTCCTCCGATACACAACCCAACCAAGCCGCACTGCTTCTTAACACAGCACGCATCCAACCCGGAAGCCAGCGCGGGTTGCGCCGGAGGAAACACCGTGCACCTGGCCACCTTGGTTAGCGCACACTGCGCCCAGCCCGCCACAGGAGTCGCTGGTGCGCGATGAGACAAGGACACCCCTACCGACCAAGCCCTCCCTAACCCGGGCGACGCTAAGCCAATTGTGCTTAGCGTCGGCCGGACCTCCCGGTCGCGGCCGGTTACGACAGAGCCTGGGCGCGAACCCAGGGACTCTGATGGCACAGCTGGCGCTGCAGTACAGCGCCCTTAACCACTGCGCCACCCGGGAGGCCCTTACAGAGAGAACTTTGACGAAAACATGCTCCAGGGTGCTCAGGACCTCAGACTGGGGCAAAGGGTCACCTTCCAACAGGACAAAAACCCTTAGTACACAGCCAAGACAAGGCAGGAGTGGCTTCGGGACACGTCTCTGAATGTCTTTGAGTGGCTCAGACAGATCCCGAACTTGAACCCGATCGAACATCTCTGGAGAGACCTGAAAATAGCTGGGCAGCAACGCTCCCCATCGAACCTGACAGAGCTTGAGAAGATCTGCAGAGAGGAATGGGAGAAACTCCCCAAATACAGGTGTGCCAAGCTTGTAGCATCATACCCAAGAAGACTTGATGCTGTAATCGCTGCCAAAGGTGCTTCAACAAAGCAATGAGTAAAGGGTCTGAATACTTATGTAAATGTGATATTTCAGTAGTTTTTTTTGTAATACATTTGCAAAAATGTTAAATGTAACATTTTGCTTTGTCATTATGGGGTATTGTGTGTAGATTGATGAGGAAAAAAACAATTTACATCAATTTTAGAATAAGGCTGTAACGTAACAAAATGTAGAAAAAGTCAAGGGGCCTGAATACTTCCCAGATGCACTGCATAACATAACATAATCTATGTAAAGACTGAAGAAAAAGTCTGCTTTTTCAGTTCACTCTTATCTCAACCCATTTCGTGAGGTATTGAAGTGAAGAATAAAGCCCAATAAAAATGCCCCATGCTGCATAATAATGTACCTGCAGTTCAACTGACTTATTGAATTCAGTCTTCAGGACATCTCGGACTTGGGATTTGGCATATCCAACAGTGGCCCCAGCCGGAAAACCTGCATAGGAAGATGGAAGCACACATAGGTAGTAAATCTCATTATCAGATCATTATCTCATCTCACATTATCTCATCTCTCATTGATAAATGATGTTATAGATTCATTTAGTGGACAATATTATCAAAACATTACATTAAAAACCATGACTTTCATACTAAAAGGGATAAGACATAGTTTTTGATTATATCTTAGTAACATTGATTAGGTTGACATTCCACATAATGTTGCTGCATTAAAAAAGTATATTAATACGACAAAGAGGTAATACAACTTACCGACTTCAACAAAGTACACAGGCTTGGTGACGTTACAGAGGTACTGGCGGCCTATGGTTGTAGGTGGGCTCTTAGTAGTAGTTAGGAGGGTAGTGGTGGTGGCCAGAGCGGTGGTTGTAGAGGCCTCAGTAGTGATGCTGGTAGTAGTAGTGGTGGTGGTGGTGGCAGGATCAGTTGTGGAAATGTCTACACCGCTAACTGTAGTCTGGCTGTCGTTGGTCACTGCTGTGACAGGACTATCAGTAACAACGCCTTGGTCAGCCATGACTGACACCGGGGGGATGGTGGTGGCATTGGTGGCTGGTTCTGTCGGGCCTGAGGTGACATTGGGGGGTAATTCTGTCTGGCCGGGAAATGGGGAGAAGGCTATAGAGTTGGTCACCACAGGAGTTACGAAAGAGGTGCTGAGGAGGGCCGTCTCTGTGGCGGAGGGAGAGACGTACCACAGGATGTCTGTCTCCGAGGCAGTAGCACTAGGCTGCAGTGACACTAAGACAGAGCTGTTGTCCAGTCCGACACTGGAGGTGGCCATGGGGCTCGTCCATTCACCGGATACCTGACCAGTGACACCCCACAGAGAGGACGAGAGGTCCATGGAGGGAGTTGGCACTACTGAAGCCTCCAAGAATGGCACTGAGACATTCAGCGGAGTCATCTCCATAGTGTTTGCTGTGGTCGTATTCAGAGGCTCTGAGCTGGAGATATCAGCGGAGGACTCTTCGATCCAGGAAGTGTTGTCAGAAGGCTGGACCTCCACTCCATCCACTCCATAGAAGGCTGTGAGCATGTGGCTGAGGTCCACAGTGAAGGTGCTGGTGGCCACGATGTGCGTGGTGCTGATGGACATCAGGGAGAAATGCCTGGAGGTGGTGGTCACGTTAGTGCCCCTGTGTTCTTCTGAGTCATCCTTGGTCAGCTGGATGGTGTAGTACTCCAGGCTATTCATGTCTGGTAAGAGGAGGTCTGTTGGTTCAACCATAAAGGTATCTGTCCAGTCAACATCTGAACCTCCTGGTAAATCCCCTTGAGGTGTTGGTATTTGTGTTGAGGCTAGCGTGGGGTGACTGGGAGAGGGATGGATGGGGAGAGGAACGGACGTGGGGGCCACACTTCCGACGCTAGAGCTGTAAGCCGCTGTTGTGAGACTAGGTGAAGACGTCATGTGACGCATCGAGGAGAAGGACACGCCGACCCTGGAGGGGAAGGAGGTGTCGTAGCTTTCCGCGTTGGAGTCCTCCAGGTCGTACATGTCCGTGGGCAGATTGGTGACCAGGGAGAAGTCGTCCCTTTCCAAGCCCATGTAGGACGCGGTCTCCAGGTAGTCTCCGGAGCCCCAATCCACCACCATGGTGTTGGTGGGGAAGAAGTCCTCAGGAGGGACCATGGTGGGCTCGGACGAGGAGGACGTGGTGTGAGGGTTCAGAAAAGGCACGTAGCTGGGAGCCAGCTGCATCTCAGGTGATGGTTTCGGGAGCATGTGGATATCCTGAGCAGCATCGCCCTTCTGCATGAGCTCACTGCTGGGACGAAGGTGATCCAGATAGATTAACCTACTTGAGGGATCAAGTTTGGGATCCAGCAAGAGATCGCCTAAACTCTGGGACATGTCTGGATTAGGTTTAGACTCTGGCCTGGCTTGGTCTGACTGGGCTTCTACATCTACCAGATCGTCAACAGGCAGTCTAGGCTGGCCGAGGGGTCCAACAGGAAGTGATGTCATAAATGCAGGGGTTGTCTGTTTTGATGAGTCTTGCTGGTTGCTGGGGGATAATAATGGAGGTTCATCTGGAGCTCTCTCATTAGAGTTTGGGACAATGAACTGTACCAATGTAGTCCAACTGGTGGCTGTAGAGAGGTTCAAGGGTGTTGTGGATTTGTTGGACTGTGGTCCGAGAGGTTTCTGGTGTGGTACTGTAACAAGGGTTGGAGAGAAAATTGCCATGGTTGAGTCAGGACCATAGAGCTTCAGCTCCCTTGAGAGTCTGGTAGGGCCTTTAGGTTGTTGCTGAAGGCCAACCACAGGCACTGAGGAGCTTAAAGTGGGAGTGGAGAGAGGGTCTGGACCAATGGGGAGGGGATCTCTAGAAGTCAATGATTTGGAGTTTTGAGAAGCTGAAATACCCCATTGAGTAAGTGTTAGTGTAGATTCAGGTGGTAGGTGACCAGGTGAAGGGAGAGCTGTAGTTGTAGTGTCATCTGGGTGCTCAGAGGCCTCAGTGTGTGAAACAAATAAGGCTGAGGGTGATTCAGTCCAGCTTGATGCTTCTTCCCGAAACTCATCCAACACAGTGGGATCCAACGAAGAACAGTCAACTGAAAAATAAACAACATCAAACATGAACATGAATGGTAAATTATAGATCAGATAAGTTATCTGTGAGTAGCCTAACTAAGACTGCACTGAAATAAAGTACTGTGGAAAATAGCGTGCTCTTCAAATGGACTAAGAGATCAATATGATCTCATTCTCATTGAAGACTTGTTGTTGATATACAGTGAAGCTTTTTCATTTCATTTTCTTGCTCAGTGAGTTTTGGCAACAACAACCTTTGGAAATGACCAGGAAGGAAGCCATCCATCACTCTTCAGAGAACAAAGTAGGCTATAAATGTTGAACAAAATTGCAGGATCATATCAAACACTGGATAAAGTCAACCGATTTAGCCTAGTGACTCAAAGGGGAAAAGCTGTGGGGGTATTTCCACACAGGCATATAATTATAGACATGTCCTACATCACATCAATAGGACTCAAATATGTTCTGCCAGGCTCTTTAGCCTTAATTAGTAGGCTACTTTTCTCCATAGAATAAACATTGATCTGTGACTGTCAATAAATAACATACAAATTAATGAGAAGAATCATGAATGGTCCCAAGGACATAATATAGGATTACCATTTATCATCGGAGGGCTCCATATGGGCCTAATCTGATCCTCACCTCTGGAGCAAAGGTTATGGGATGATTATTGGGTGCTAAAGGTACAAAATTGAGGCCTATTCTTCATCTGTCGTGGTTAGGGATGGGGAGCAGGCCTACTCAATTACATATAATCTGATTACAAAAAAACTGTGACTGTAATCAGTTACTTTACCAGCAAAAATATTGTAATCAGATTACAGATACTTTTGAAAAACGAAATGATTACTTCTTGGATTACTTTTAAATTCAGAAAGGATGTGTGCTGAGAAAAAAATACATTATGACACCTTTCTGTTTTCTCAATGACATTCAATTCAGCATCGGAAAAAAGGTGCAAGTTTAAGTTTGTTCCACCTGAGCGAGTCTGACCACATGTCAGAGATAACTATGATGACACACCAAATGTGTTTGATGGATCCTTTTTGTCTTCTTGTAATGCCTCTTAAGGGGAAAGTAATCCAAAAGTAATCAGATTATGTTACTGAATTTTAGTAATCCAAAAGTTACATTACTGATTAGGACTATGCTACAATTTTAGACAGGTAACTAACTAGCAACTGTAACGTAATAAAAGTAATGAAATCCACACTAAAACGTCAACTTAAGTCTGATAGCCTAATTTGAGTAGGCCAGTTTAAGTGCAAAAAGACTCCAACCAACAACGTTACATAAAATGTACAATACCACTTATAGGCTGCGACATTGTGTTTGTGCACTTCTACAAAATCACTACAGTGCCTCAGGCATCAGGCTAATCACTAGTCTAACTAATGCAGTACCATTTGCCAAAGTGGCTGTAAAATGGAAAAATCTATTCAGAACCACAAAACACCGTTACAGCCCAGTGTGACTGGATGCACACAACAACGACAACTAAAGTTATCCACAGAACCCTCATGGAACAGCTTTAGCGTGATCCACAGCAGTGAATAAACAGGTCAGGCTATCTCACAGTGCACATTTTGTGATGGTGTACTATCATTTAATTTGTGTGTATGATAATACATGTTGTTTGTATAGCCTAATTAATGTTATGTGTGGATGAGGATATATGGAGACCATATGTTCCAGGCTGAAAACCTCAGGTCATTCTAGTTTAAGGGTCCAAAGTGAGCTACGTACCGAAGCACACAAGTAGGAACAACTAGCTAGTTACCATAACATTTTCTGGTGCTTGACCTTCGTATGTCCCTATCCTCCCTCATCACAAGCAATTGTATATTATATTCAAAAGCCATCACAAACCTAACAGGACTAATTCTAGTCATTTTGTAGAGTGGGGTTTTGTTGGGCACTGAAGTGCTGTAATGGACCATACGTCTTCGCTGATGCAGTGAGTATGTTTCTGACTAACTTGCCAGACTAGAGAGTGCTAGAGAGTGCCAACGGCCTTTCTTCAGTAATTTGCTTCTTGCGTAACTTAAGCATCATGCATGATTTAATTGGGAACTGCCATGATTACACAAGTCACAGTCTAATACACGTGTGTGTGACCCGTGTTTTGTGTGTATATGTGCGTGGGTGCGTGTGCTTGTGTTTCCGGGGCAGGGTCTGTGTGTGAGCTGCCGGGAAGCCATGAGTACCACGCTACAACACTTTGAATAATTCATAGTAGTGGGCCTTCAAATCGGGTTCCAAAGAGCTGTATCAATTTGCCTAGTTTATATTCTAAACCCTGTTCTATAAATGTTCCATTAGAATTGCGCTTAAAGTCCAAACAGAGGCTTGTGATGTTGAATCAGGGAACTTTGAGAACCAGAAAGCTGTATTACCCTGCCATCAGACGAGAGGTGTACTGTACTGTATGTCATCCCAGTTAGATTACTAGGCAGATCAGACATCTGTATTACCCTGCCATCAGACGAGAGGTGTACTGTACTGTATGTCATCCCAGTTAGATTACTAGGCAGATCAGACAGCTGAGTTGAGGTGGTCTCCTAATGGTAACTGAGATGGTATCTTGAAGAAAGTAGATTGTTAACATGAACCTTCTGGAGGAATACTGTGAGTGTGTGAGTATCAGGTTTTGTTTACACTGAGGTGAACTCATGGCAGGTAACCAACAGGAAGCTGCTGAGGGGAGAACGGCTCATAATAATATCCGGAACGGAGCAGAATGGAACGGCATCAAACACCTGGAAAACATGCCCTTTCAGAAAGTGTAGCCATAGCTTATTCGCAAGAGATCTTATTGATTTTATGGGTGAGATAGAGAAACGCTGAGTCCACAGTTTCATTTGAGAGGACGCAATAAAGAAAGCAAAATACGTTAGAAAAAGGATCCGACTTTCTGTAATTCTTCTGTAACGTAGGCGTATCTAATGTAAACTTAACAGGGATCTTCATCTATTCTGTTGGGTGTTAAAGCAGTGAAGTGAGCTTGATCGGGCTATGGGCTTCAGTATGCCATGCTACTGTAAATGTTTTATACTGTCTGTGTGACTCATGCTTGAGAGAACATTAGAGGGACTTCAGAGTTCAGACCCTGACTAGGCATCACTAGCAGCACAAGCCACAAACAGACTCATCATATGGAGTGACTCAGCAACTGCCTGCCATGTCTCTGCTCTCTGTATGAGCTCTCTACACATCAAAACAACCACAGTACCAGATGACATCTATTTATACAAAAGAAAGATAGAGGAAAACTCTTAAAACACACACATCATCATCATACAACCCAAACTACCAAGAACCAGTGAGAGATCCAGCCAAATAACCACAGCTGCTCAGACATCTAGACTGGCTATGATGCATCTGAACTTTGTTTGTGGAGATGAACTTGAACTCAATCAAGGTGCTCTTTTCGATCTTTGGTTTCCTTCATTGCTCACATTCAGTCAATATGTTAGATCTAGACAGTGGCTGGCTCCCCTAAGAGGAAAACATGCTAAATGCTATCCTATGGTTCTGTAACATGTAAGCTGGGAGATGTACGCTGGGAAGATAATCAGGCAGGTGATTGAGTCCAGGTGAGTCTGATGAGGTGCTGATGCGCATGACGATGGTGACAGGTGTGCATAAAAATGAGCGGCCCGACGACCTTGAGCGCCGGAGAGGGAGTATACGTGACAGTACCCCCTCCCTGACATGTGGCTCAAGGCGCATGACGCAGACCAGAGGGACGATCCCGGGGACCAGGAGCAGGCCGATCCCTTCTGCTGAGGTGCGGGATCCTGACGAGCCGGCTGAGGTGCAGGAGCCTGACGAGCCGGGTGAGGCATGGGGAGCCTGCTGAGCCAACCGAGTCTTGAGAACCTAACGAGACAGCTGAGGCACGGGAGCTTGACGAGCTAGCTGAGGCATCCTCGGTATACTCGGCAACGGACGCTTGGCGGGGCAACCAGGTCTTGTAAACCTGACAAGCCGGCTAAGGCATGGAAGCCTGACGGGGCAGCTGACGAATCCGCGGTTGCTCCACTAGTGGCACCCGGACCCGACATCACCTACACTAACAAAAAGATTTATAAACAAAATTGTCATGCACCTATGCACTTAAATAGCAAATGGAGGATGCTTTTCCCATGGTTCATTTTCATGCCAGACAGGTAGGCTATACTCCGGTTGTAAAGTGAAGCAATGTGCTTAATATTAGGAAAGTTGAGAAATAAATATAGTAGGCCTAGCCTATAGAAAGGCGATGGGATCCTCCTCTTTTTAATAGAGGCCATCAAAACTCTTAACTTCACTAGGGTAGAGGGCAGCATTTGGAATTTTGGATGAAAAGCATGCCCAAATTAAACTGCCTGCTACTCAGGCCCAGAAGATAGGATATGCATATAATTAGTATTTTTGGATAGAAAACACTCTAAAGTTTCCAAAACTGCTAAAATAATGTCAGTGAGTATAACAGAACTGATATGGCTGGCAAAAACCAGAGGAAAATCCAACCAGAAAGTACTATTATTTTGAAAGGCTGTTTTTCCATTGAAAGCCTATCCACCATACAAAGACTTAGGACCCAGTTCACGAGCTCCGTAGCTTCCTCTACATGTGGCCAGTCTTTAGGCATTGTTTCAGGCTTTTACTCTGAAAAATGAGGGACATACAGCACTTTCAATCAGTGGCCAGTGGACATTTCCATTCATCAGCCATGCGCCCTGATTGTGAACGCGTCTTTCTTGTTTCTCTTTTCCTATTGACAAAGTTTTTGTCCGGTTGAAATATTATTGATTATTTATGACAAAAACAACCGGAGGATTGATTTTAAACATTGTTTGGCATGTTTCAACTAACTTTTGTTGTACTTGCGCCTTCTGCATTCGGATTATTGGACAAAATGCGTGAACAAAAAGGAGGTTTTTGGTCATAAAGAGGGACATTATCGAACAAAACAAACATTTATTGTCTAACATGGAGACCTGGGAGTACCACCAGATGAAGATCATAAAAGGTAAGTGATTAATTTTAATTTATTCTTACTTTTGTGACACCTATCCTTGTTTGGAAAATGGCTGTATGGGTTTCTGTGGCTAGGAGCTGACCTAACATAATCGCAAAGTGTGCTTTCGCCGTAAATCTGACTCAGCAGTTGCATTAAGGAGAAGTATATCTACAATTCCATGCTTAACACTTGTATAGTTTTTCAATGTTTATGATGAGTATTTCTGTTATTTGATGTGGCTCTCTGCACTTTCACCGGTTGTTTGTTTGAGACAATGCATTTCTGACCATAACCAATGTAATGTAAACTGAGATTTCTGGATATAAATATGAACTTTATTGAACAAAACATACATGTATTGTGTAACATGAAGTCCTATGAGTGCCAGCTGATGAAGATCATCAAAGGTTGGTGATACATTTTATCTCTATTTCTGCTTTTTGTGACTCCTGTCTTTGGCTGTAAAAATGGCTGTGTTTTTCTGTGACTAGGTACTGACCTAACATAATCGTTTAGTGTACTTTCGTCGTAAAGCCTTTTTGAAATCGGACACTGTGGTTGTATTTACAAGAAGTTTATCTTTAAAATGGTGGATAATACTTGTATGTTTGAGGAATTTTAATTATGGGATTTCTGTTGTTTTGAATTTGGCGCCCTGCAATTTCACTGGCTGTTGTTGAGGTGGGACGCTACCGTCCCACTGGTGCCAGAGGTTAACTTGCATAGCCTATAGAAATGTTAAGCAACATGAGCTCATAGGCAATGATTTTCGATTGCATTTGCATTGACGTCAGAGTGATTATTTGTATTTATTATGGATCCTCATTACCTGCTGCTTTACTCCTCCTGGGGTACAGCAAAATTAAGGTAGTTTATACAATTTTAAAACATTACAATACTTTCTCAGGTTTTACAACACACTGTGTGCCCTCAGGCCCCTACTCCACCACTACCACATATCTACATTACTAAATCCATGTGTATGTATAGTGCGTATGTTATCGTGTGTGTGTGTGTGTGTGTGTGTGTGTGTGTGTGTGTGTGTGTGTGTGTGTGTGTGTGTGTGTGTGTGTGTGTGTGTGTGTGCGCATGTGTCTGTGCCAATGTTTGTGTTGCTTCACAGTCCCAGCTGTTCCACAAGGTTTTTTATAATCTGTTTTTTTTTAATCTAATTTTACTGCTTTGCGTCAGTTACTTGATTTGGAATAGAGTTCCATGTAGTCATGGCTCTATGTAGTACTGTGTGCCTCCCATAGTCTGTTCTGGATTTGGGAACTATGAAGAGACCTCTTGTGGGGTATGCATGGATGTCCGAGCTGTGTGCCAATAGTTTAGACAGAGAGCTCAGTGCATTCAACATGTCAATACCTCTCATAAATAAAAGTAGTGATGAAGTCAATCTCTCCTCCACTTTCAGTCAGGAAAAACTGACATGCATATTATTAATATTAGCTCTCTGAGTACATCCAAGGGCCAGCCATGCTGCCCTGTTCTGAGCCAATTACAATTTTCCTAAGTCCTTTTTTGTGGCACCTGACCACACGACTGAACAGTAGTCAAGGTGCGACAAAACTAGGGCCTGTAGGACCTGCTTTGTTGATAGTGATGTTAAGAGGGCAGAGCATCGCTTAATTATAGACAGACTTCTCCCCATCTTAGCTACTATTGCATCAATATGTTTTGACCATGACAGTTTACAATCTAGTGTTAGTCACATCTAGTGTTAGTCATCTCAACTTGCTCAATTTCCACATTATTTATTAGAAGATTTAGTTGAGGTTTAGGGTTTAGTGAGTGTTTTGTTCCAAATACAATGCTTTTAGTTTTAGAAATATTTGGGGCTAACTTATTCCTTGTCACCCACTCTGAAACTAACTGCAGCTCTTTGTTACGTGTTGCAGTAATTTCAGTCGCTGTAGTAGCTGACGTGTATAGTATTGAGTCATCTGCATACATAGAAACTCTGGCTTTACTCAGTCAGTGGCATGTTGTTAGTAAACATTTTAAAAAGCAAGGGTCTTAAACAGCTACCCTGGGGAATTCCTGATTCTAACTGGATGACATTTGATAAGCTTCCATTAAAGAACGCCCTCTGTGTTCTGTTAGAAAAGTAACTCTTTATCCACATTATAGCAGGGGGTGTAAAGCCATAACACATACATTTTTCCAGCAGTAGACAATAATGTCAAAATCTGCACTGAAGTCTAACAAGACAGCCCCCACAATCATTTTATCATCAATTTCTCAGCCAATCATCAGTCATTTGTGTATGTACTATGCTTGTTGCGTGTCCTTCCCTATAAGCATGCTGAAATTCTCTTGTCAATTTGTTTACTGTAAAATAGCATTGTATCTTTTCAAACACCATTTTTTCCAGAAGTTTACTTAGGGTTGGTAACAGGCTGATTGGTCAGCTATTTGAGCCAGTAAAAGGGGCTTTACTATTCTTGGGTAACGGAATGACTTTAGCTTCCCTCCAGGCCACACACTGTCTAGTAGGCTTAAATTGAAGATGTGGCAAATAGGAGTGGCAATATCGTCTGCTATTATCCTCAGTAGAGGGACAATAGAGTGCTGAGTACCAGGCACTTAGCAAGTTTGGTAGGCTACTAATGACCATCAGCAGCATCAGAGCTCAGTTTTGGAGAAGCCTTGTTACCGTGACTAAATGGTCACGTGGAATTTGACTGCGGTCATGACTCGTAACCACAGGTTTGGCGGTAATACGGTCACCATAACAGCCCTAAATCAGGCCAACATGTTCCTTTTTCTTGGCTGTCCTGAAAATGAGTAGTGTCTCAGTGCCTGAATATTGCAGAGCGTACACTAGCTAGCTAACTTCCATATGGCCTGCAGCGCCACGGGGCGCCAAACGTTTGAACCCCAGCAGCTGGGTAACACTCCTCCACACCTCCCTCCTTTTGATGACCATTAGTAACACACAAACAGAGAGAGAGCGAGATAGATATATAAAGAGAGAGAGAGAGAGCGAGAAAAATAAAAATGTCTATATTCTTTAAAAACGTTTGAGTGTAATGTTTACTAATGTTTCCCTTGTTAATTTCCCTTTTGTTTATTGTCTATTTCATTTGCTTCGACAATGTAAACTGTTTAAAATGTTTCCCATGCCAATAAAGTCCTTTGAATTGAATGAGAGAGACAGACAGAGACAGAGAGAGAGACCTTCTGCACAGATTCTGCCAGACCTAGGCCCTGACAGTAAAACTCAGTAAGACCAAAATAAGGGTGTTCCAAAAAAGGTCCAGTCGCCAGGACCACATATACAAATTCCATCTAGACACCGTTGCCCAAGAGCACACAAAAAACTATACATAACTTGGCCTAAACATCAGCGCCACAAGTAACTTCCACAAAGCTGTGAACGATCTGAGAGACAAGGTAAGAAGGGCATTCTATGCCATCAAAAGGAACATAAAATTCGACATACCAATTTGAGACTGCATGCAGAATTCCGCAAAAATATCCTCTGTGTACAACGTAGAACACCAAATAATGCATGCAGAGCAGAATTAGGCCGATACCCGCTGATTATCAAAATCCAGAAAAGATCCGTTAAATTCTCCAACCACCTAAAAGGAACCGATTCCCAAACCTTCCATAACAAAGCCATCGTCTACAGAGTGATGAACCTGGAGAAGAGTCCCCTAAGCAAGCTGTTCCTGGGGCTCTGTTCACAAACAAACCCCACAGAGCCCCAGGACAGCAACACAATTAGACCCAACCAAATCATGAGAAAACAAAAAGATAATTACTTGACACATTGGAAAGAATTAACAAAAGAAACAGAGCAAACTAGAATGCTATTTGGTCCTAAACAGAGAGTACACAGTGGCAGAATACCTGACCACTGTGACCGACCCAAACTTAAGGAAAGCTTTGACTATGTACAGACTCAGTGAGCATAGCCTTGCTATTGAGAAAGGCCACCGTAGAGACACCTCCCTCTCTCCCTCTGCTTAATGCTGGGCCTGAGAGGAAGCTACTAGCTACAGAAGCATCCTTCATTAGACAGAAACATTGTTACTTCTTACAGTGTCTCGGCCTTCAGAAAGTGTTCACATCCCTTGACTTTTTCCACATTTTGTTGTGTTACAGCCTGAATGTAAAATGGATTCGATTGAGATTTTGTAACACTGGCCTACACACAATACCAAAGTTTAATATTGTTGAAATTGATCGACATGAATTAAAAATGTATTAAAAATGAAAAGCTGAAAGGTCCCTTTTGTTATGGCAAGCCTTTTATTTTATTTATTTCAACTTTATTTAACCAGGTAGGCTAGTTGAGGACAAGTTCTCATTTACAACTGCAACCTGGCCAAGATAAAGCAAAGCAGTGTGACACAAACAACAACACAGAGTTACACTTGGAATAAACAAACATACAGTCAATAACACAATAGATGAAAAAAATTATATATACAGTGTGCAAATGAGGTAAGATAAGGGAGGTAAGGCAATAAATAGGCCATAGTGGCAAAATAATTTAGTAATTAAACACTGAAGTGATAGAAGTGCAGAAGATTAATGTGCAAGTAGAGATACTGGGGTGCAAAGGAGCAAAAAAAGAAATACCAGTATGGGGATGAGGTAGTTGGTTGGGCTATTTACAGATGGGCTATGTACAGGTGCAGTGATCTGTGAGCTGCTCTGACAGCTGGTGCTTAAAGTTAGTGAGGGAAATATGGGTCTCCAGCTTCAGTGATATTTGCAATTCGTTCCAGTTATTGGCAGCAGAGAACTGGAAGGAAAGGTGGCCAAAGGAGGAATTGGCTTTGGCTTTCCTAACTGCCTGTGTATATTGGTTCCTAACTTCCCTGAAAAGTTGCATATCGCGGAGGCTATTTGATGCTAATGCCGTATACACTTAGGAGAAAAGATTTGCTTAACAAGTCGCATAATAATTAGCATGGCCTCTGTGCAATAATTGTCTTTAACATGATTTTTGAATGACTACCTCATCTCTGTACCCCACACATATAACTAACTATCTGTAAGGTCCCTCAACACGGGCAGCAAATTTCAAACACAGATTCAACCACCAAGACCAGGGAGGTATTACAATGTCTCACAAAGACGGGCACCTATTGGTAGATCTTTTTTTTCTTCTAAAGCAGACGTTGAATATCCCTTTGAGCGTAGTGAAGTTCTTAATTACACTTTAGATGGTGAATCAATACAACCAGTCACTACAAAGACACAGGAGTCATTCCTAACTAAGTTGCCGGAATTTCACCATGGTGACTTTAAAACAGTTACATAGTTTAACGGCTGTAATAGGAGAAAACTGAGGATGGATCAACAACATTGTAGTTACTCCACAATACTAACCTAAATGACAGAGTGAAAAGAAGGATGCCTGTACAGAATACAAATATTCAAAAACATGCATCCTGTTCGCAATAAAACACCAAAAGAATGTGGCAAAGAAATGTACTTTATGTCTGGAATACAAATACAACACAACACATCACTGGGTACCACTCTTTATATTTTCAAGCATGATGGTGGTTACATCATGTTATGGGTATGTTTGTTATAAAAAATAAATGGAATAGAGCTAAGCACAAGAAACATCCTTGAGGAAAACCTGGTTCAGTCTGCTTTCCAACAGACACAGGGAGACAAATTCACCTTTCACATGGACATAAACCTAAAACAAGGCCAAATATACACTGGAGTTGTTTACCAAGAAGACATTGAATGTTCCTGAGTGTCCTAGTTACAGTTTTGACTTAAATCTGCTCGAAAATCTAAAATCTTTCTAGCAATGTTCAACAACCAACTTCACAGAGCTTGAAGAATTAAAAAAAAGCATAATCTGCTAATATTGTACAATCCAGGTGTGCAAAACTCTTCGAGATTTACCCAGACAAACTCACAGCCGTAATCACTGCCAAAGGTGATTCTAACATTGACTTATGTAATCAAAATGAGTATTTAAAAAAAAAAAATATTATTATTATTTATTTAAAAAAAAAAAAACATTTAATTTTTTTATTTTTTTTTACAAATGTTAGACTTGACAAAAAGACAACACAAGTATTTTGTGTAGCTTGTTGACAGAAAAAGACAATACAATTTATTTTAATCCCACCTTGTAACAATTGTGTTTTTTTTTAAGTCAACAGGGTGAATACTTTCTGAAGGCACTGCACGTGTTTTTCTATAGTTTCATTTCCCATCTTCAAATAGACTAGAGGGTAGTAAGCGTACAGAAACTAACATAAAAATGGACTTAATGAATAACTGAAATAGCCTAGCAAACAACTTAATTATGATGCCCAGTTTTGCTGATGTTAATAATTAACAAGGCAAGGTTTTACCCACTGAGCAAAACTGGTTGAATCAACGTTGTTTCCATGTCATTTCAACCCCCAAAATCTATGTGATGACGTTGAATCAACGTGGAAAAGTAATTGTATTTGCAAAAATGTACCAACGTAAAATGAATCAACATTTAGTATTTTCTTCACCCAACTTTTAACCCAAATCCAATCACATGGTGATTCTTTGGTTGTTGAATTCACATTAGTTGACAACTCAACCAAATGTAAATCAAAACTAGACGTTGAACTGACATCTGTGCCCAGTGTGTAATTTGACCGAGGACAACGCAACAGCCAGCAGACGGACAGGTGACTTGGGTTGACATTACAGTAGGCACGGCTGGACAAAGGGTTACAGGACAGAGTACCGCTGCCACCTGCTTGCTGAAACACGAGCGTTTTGCGCATCACTGGGTTTCATCAATTTAACAGGCATGGAACGCACGCACGGAGACACCTTCAAATATCCCATCATCGTAGCACAAATGTCAAGTGCGTGAACTGGCAAGAGAAGTGTGCCATAGGACAGGCTTGATGAAGTACACTTCTTTTGTGAAATAGGCCTAGTCATGCTCTCAAAAGTAACATTTGATAAAGAAATGTCCTGTTTTTATAAAAATATGACAAATTATGCCAATGTTTCTTTGTGTAACTTGTGGTTAAATTGGCATAATATTCAAACGAAAGGTCAACAAGGAATGTGGACTATTATACTGTACAACTTTATGGTTACTGTTTGGCTAAATTATATTTTTTATTCCTTCATTAAAACAAAATAACACTGAAATAAGCCCTGGTTTCATTAAAGGCTGACAGCATTCTTGAATTAATGTGGTGGGAGGTTAATTCATTCCTTACATGAAAAATCCCCTAATAATGAGATTCCAGCTGCACGTGATGGTGCCTTGAGGTGTCTCATTGCATCAACACACAACATCTACATACTGACACAAATTGTCTTCATAACAAATATTGGTCTGCCTCCTCACTCCTTCTAAAGACTTTGTGGATGAAAGAGTAGCTGAGATGATCATAACGTCTACTAGCAACACAGGCCCATTCATATGACAGAATTATTCAATCAGTTTGAGCATCGGAGTAGCTGGCAGGTGGCCTGCACAACAGGAGGATTATCAGTGCTGCCAATGGCTGATCCAACCATTTCTTGTCATCCTAATAACATAACAAGAGATACACATAGCCAGAGAGAGAGAGAGAGTGAGAGCGAGAGCGAGAGAAAAGTGGGACACAAAATGGGACAAACACCCAATTGAGACTGCATGCAGAATTCTGCTAAAATATACTTTATTTACAACGCAAAACCCCAAACAATGCTTTAGGACTATACCCGCAGGTTATCAGCATCCATAAAAGAGCTGTTCAATTCTACAACCACCTAAAAGGAAGTGATGCCCACCACAAAGCCCTCACCCTGCACAGAGATGAACCTTGAGAAGAGTCCCCTCAGACAGCCAGAGCCGCAGGACAGAAACACATTTAGACGCAACCCAATTATGAGAAATCAAAAAGATAACTAATTGACACACTGGAAAGAATCAACCAAAAAACAGAGCACATTGGAATGCTCTCTGGCCCTAAACAGAGAGTATACAATGTCAGAATACATGACCACTGTGACTGACCCTAAATGTATAAAGTCATTGACTATGTACAGACTAGAGTTCAACTGATTACTCATCATGGCCGATTAATCAGGGCCGATTTCAAGTTCATAACAATCGGTAATTGGCCTTTTTGGACGCCGATTATGGCCGATTATATTGCAATCAATGAGGAGACTGCGTGGCAGGCTGACCACCTTTTACACGAGTGCAGCGTCAAAAAGAGCCAAGGTAAGTTGCTAGCTTGGATTAAACTTATCTTATAAAATACAATCAATCTTCACATAATCACTAGTTAACTACACACGGTTTATGATATTACTAGGTTAACTAGCTTGTCCTGCGTTGCAAATAATCAATGTGGTGCCTGTTCATTTATCGTCGAATCACAGCCTACTTCGCCAAAAGGGTGATGATTTAACAAAAGCTGATATGCAAAAAAAGCACATTCATTGCACAAAATGTACCTAACCATAAACATCAATGTCTTTCTTAAAATCAATACACAGAAGTATATATTTTTTTAAACCTGCATATTTAGTTCAAATAAATGCATGTTAGCAGGTAATATTAACTAGGGAAATTGTGTCACTTCTCTTGCGTTCAGTGCAGGTAGAGTCAGGGTATATGCAACAGTTTGGGCCGCCTGGCTCGTAGCCAACTGTTTCTTCCTAACAAAGACCGTAATTCATTTGCCAGAATTTTACATAATTATGACATAACATTGAAGGTTGTGCAATGTAACAGCAATATTTAGACTTAGGGTGGCCACCGTTTGATAAAATACGGAATGGTTCCGTATTTCACTGAAAGAATAAACGTTTTGTTTTGGAAATGATAGTTTCCGGATTTGACCATTATTAATTTCTACGATTGGTATTCATGTGTGTTTATTATAATTAAGTCTATGATTTGATATTTGATAGAGCAGTCTGACTGAGCGGTGGTAGGCAGCAGCAGGCTCTTAAGCATTCATTCAAACAGAACTTTACTGCATTTGCCAGTAGCTCTTAGCAATGCTTGACGCACTGCGCTGCTTATGACTTCAAGCCTATCAACTCCCAAGATGAGGCTGGCAATACTGAAATAAAAGTGCCTATAAGAACATCCAATAGTCAAAGGTATATGAAATACAAATGGTATAGAGAGAAATAGTTGACGCGTCATAATTCCTATAATAACTACAACCTAAAGCTTCTTAACTGGGAATATTGAAGAACTGGGAATATTGAACCACTAGCTTTCATATGTTCTCATGTTCTGAGCAAGGAACTTAAACGTTAGCTTTTTTTACATGACACATATTGCACTTTTACTTTCTTCTCCAACACTTTATAACACATTATTTAAACCAAACATGTTTCATTATTTATTTGAGAGTAAATATATTTTATTTATGTATTATATTAAGTTAAAATAAAAGGGTTGATTGTTCATTCAGTATTGTTGTAATTGTCATTATTACAAATAAATATATATATATATATATATATATATATATATATATATATATATATATATATATATATATATATAAAAATGAATAAATAAATAAATAAATAGGCCAATTAAACTGGTATCTGCTTTTTTTGGTCTTCCAATAATCAGTATCGGTATTGAAAAATCATAATCGGTCAACCTCTACTACAGACTCAGTGAGCATAGCCTTTCAATTGAGAGAGGCCGCCATTGGCAGACCTGGCTCTCGAGAGATGACAGGCAATGTGCCCACTGCCCTCAAAAAGGTGGAAACTGAGCTACACTTCCTAACCTCCTTCAAATGTATGACCACATTAGAGATACATAATTCCCACAGATCACACAGACCCACAAAGAATTTGAAAACAAATCAAACTCCCATATCTGTTAGGCTAAATACAGCAGCAAGATCACAGCAGCAAGATTTGTGGCCTGTTGTCAAGAGAAAGGGGCAACCAGTGGAGCACAAACGGCATTGTAAATACAACCTACATTTATCTGTTTATTTATTTTCCCTTTTATACTTAATATAACATCTGAAATGTCTATATTCTTTGAAAACTTTTGTGAGTGTAATGTTTACTAATGTTTCCCCTTTTGTTTATTGTCTATTCCATTTGCTTTGGCAAGGTAAACATGTGTTTCCAATGCCAATAAAGTCCTTTGAATCGAAAGAGAGAGTGAGAGAGAGAAATAAAGAAAGGGAGAGAAATAGAGAGAGAAAGCGGGAGAGAGAGAGAGAGAGGTGGGTGCATCATCAAAAGATCTGAGGTGAGCCTTGTACACACATTTCACTTGCACATTTTGTGTAAAAAAAAAAAAAACATTCTGTGGAAAAACTCTATGGATCCTGGCCTGATACGTAAATATCCTAATCAAGACCCATTGCAGAGGTATGCTACCACAAGAGTTCTACAGGAAATGGAGTCATAAGCTCTGTAGTTTCCCTCATCCTGACCTAAATGACTGGCGATAAAGACTGAAAGCTACATTATCTTTCTAATGCCAGGGCGCTGTGGCTATAGTAGACTGCATAGTGATTAGACGATGGAAACAAAGATCAACTTTGTGTAGACATTTCCAGATTTAGGAAATGTGTTTTAAAAGGGGAAATTTGAAAGCTAGTTTTAGGCTAGGCTACAGACAACAATGTGTCACAAAAAAATTTCACATGACATGACTGGGCACAAATTGCTTGATTCAACATTGTTTCAATGTAATTTGTCAATGTATTCTGACATGGAACGTGGAAAATACATTGGATTTGAAAGAAAGTCATCAAAGTAAACTGTTGCTTTAAGGATGAAATTTCAACCACAGGATTATGGTAACCAAATTTCAACATAGACAAATCTTGTAAGATGTTGAATTTGTACTTTTAAAACAGGGGATGTCAAACTCATTCATGTCATATTGAAAAAACACAAGGAATTTGCAGGCCAGACATAACCTAATATGTTTGTTTTAACACCAGATGAGCTGACAGCCGTTATGCACTGTTTTGCTATGGCTTTAGTCATCAATCTAGCAAGAAGGCAATATTTTATTCATGTAGTAGTGTCAGCGGGAAAGCAATAAAATAGGCCAATGTAAACATACACATATTTTATGTCATTCTAGCTCCCGATGTCGGGGACTGTCAATAAAAAAATAAAAAAAATGTGCATTGGCCTACAACTGCGACCCAAACTGGCCATTGTTTAATCCAGAAAAATATAGCTCTTTATAATGTCCACTCATCTACAGTTGAAGTCAGAAGTTTACACCTTAGCCAAATACATTTAAACTCAGTTTTTCAAAATTCCTGACATTTAATCCTAGTAAAAATTCCCTGTCTTAGGTCAGTTAGGATCACCACTTTATTTTAAGAATGTGAAATGTCAGAATAATAGTAGAGAGATTGATTTATTTCAGCTTTTATTTCTTTCATCACATTCCCAGTGGGTCAAAAGTTTACATACACTCAATTAGTATTTGGTAGCATTGCCTTTAAATTGTTTGGGTCAAACATTTTGGGTAGCCTTCCACAAGCTTCCCACAATAAGTTGGCTGAATTTTGGCCCATTCCTCTTGACAGAGATGGTGTAACTGAGTCAGGTTTGTAGGCCTCCTTGCACACACACACACACTTTTTCAGTTCTGCCCATAAATTTTCTATAGGTTTGAGGTCAGGGCTTTGTGATGGCCACTCCAATACCTTGACTTTGTTGTCCTTAAGCCATTTTGCCACAACTTTGGAAGTATGCTTGGGGTCATTGTCCATTTGGAAGACCTATTTGCGACCAAGCTTCAACTTCCTGACTAATGTCTTGAGATGTGCATCAATTTATCCACATAATTTTCCTGCCTCATGATGCCCTCTATTTTGTGAAGTGCACCAGTCCCTCCTGCAGCAATGCACCCCCACAACATGATGCTGCCACCCCCGTACTTCACGGTTGGGATGGTGTTCTTCTGCTTGCAAGCCTCCCCCTTTTTCCTCCAAACATAATGATGGTCATTATGGCCAAACAGTTCTATTTTTGTTTCATCAGACCAGAGGACATTTCTCCAAAAAGCATGATCTTTGTCCCCATGTGCAGTTGCAAACCGTAGTCTGGGTTTTTTTAATGGCGGTTTTGGAACAGTGGCTTCTTCCTTGCTGATTGGCCTTTCAGGTTATGTTGATATAGGACTAGTTGTACTGTAGATATAGATACTTTTGTACCCGTTGCCTCCAGCATCTTCACATGGTCCTTCGCTGTTGTTCTGGGATTGATTTGCACTTTTCGCACCAAAGTACATTAATCTCTAGGAGACAGAATGCGTCTCCTTCCTGAGCGGTATGACGGCTGCGTGGTCCCATGGTGTTTATACTTGCGTACTATTGTTTGTACAGATGAACGTGGTACCTTCAGGCATTTGGAAATTGGTCCCAAGGATGAACCAGACTTGTGGAGGTCTACAATGTTTTTTTCTGAGGTCTTGGCTGATTTGTTTTGATTTCCTCATGATGTGAAGCAAATAGGCACTGAGTTTGAAGGTAGGCCTTGAAATACATCCACAGGTACACCTCCAAATGACTCAAATTATGTCAATCAACCTATCAGAAGCTTCTAAAGCCATTACATAATTTTCTGGAATTTTCCAAGCTGTTTAAAGGCACAGTCAACTTAGTGTATGTAAACTTCTGATCCACTGGAATTGTGATATAGTGAATTATTAGTGAAATAATCTGTCTGTAAACAATTGTTGGAAAAATGACTTGTTCAATGCACAGAGTAGATGTCCTAACCGACTTGCCAAAACTATAGTTTGTGAACAAGAAATTTGTGGGGTGGTTGAAAAACGAGTTTTAATGACTCCAACCAAGTGTACGTAAACTTCCGACGTCAACTGTGCCTAGGATGCTGTATATAGCATTTTAACATATTAAAACAAAAGGAGAAATAGTATTTGTCCAGCCTTTGCTGCAGTGCTTGCAGATGTGCATAATATGCTGTGACCCTAATCAAAAAGTGTTTAATAACTCCAAACAACAACAACGCAGCTAGCTTGTAACATTTAAACTTAGATCATGTCACCGGTGGGGATGAAGGCAGCATTGCTGTATGGTGCAACGTCTCGTAGTTGAGTAGCCAGCCGAGGCTACTGCTCAAGTGTTGCTGTAATAAGCCTACATGTATTCATTGTCACGCTTTAACAAACCAAAGCTCCTCTGCGCTGTAAACAGGACACATGAAAGCAGCGCAATTTGACTCAACTGTTGACTCATTTATACTCCCTTGTGTGTCCTATTGTCCTTTGGTAGTAATTTATACCCGCATGTGAATCTTTTATAGGGCTGTCCACGAATAAAACAAATATTGGTCGACCAAACAATATACAGACATACCCTATGTGTTTTAATAAAATTAACTATATATGCATTGAGTTTGTCTGATGCTATAAGCTCACTGTTTGATGAAATATGACACACATTACTCAAGTGGGAGCCAGAGATCAAGATAACCTGCAGAAAAAAACTTTACCTGTCCCGACCATCCTCCTCCCGCCAGTAATAGGCTACACGAGGAATCTGCAAACTTTCTCATGTGGAATGACCGTTTATCTTCCCATTTCTACCGATCTGTGTTGCGTGCCAGTTATGGTTTTCACATGCACATTTTCGTGGAACATTTTCATTTCATTTATAATAACGTCTTCGTATCTCAAAATCATTGTCATGTGGTTAATCAAAACTCTATCCAAATCTACACTGACCAAAAATATAAACAGAACATGTAAAAAAAGCTTACTTCTTATATATTTCATTCACAAATTTGTTTATGCAAATGTTAGTGAGTATTTCTCATTTGCCAAGATAATCCATCTACCTGACAGGTGTGGCATATCAAGAAGCTGATTCAACAGCAGGATCATTACACATGTGCACCTTGTGCTGGGAAAAATAAAAGGCCACTCTAAAATGTGCAGTTTTGTCACAACACAATGCCACAGACATCTCAAGTTTTGAGGGAGCGTGCAATTGGCATGCTGACTGCAGGAATGTCCACCAGAGCTGTTGCCAGATAATTTAATGTTATTTCTCTACCATAAGCCATCTCCAATGTCGTTTAAAATAATTTTGCAGTACGTCCAACAGGCCTTACAACCGCAGGCCATGTGTAACCATGCCTGCCCAGGACCTTCTTCGCGGTTTGCGCGAAGGTCGACGTTGTGAACAAAGTGCCCCATGGTGGCGGTGAGGTTATGGTATGGGCAGGCATAAACTACGGACAATGAACACAATTTTATTTTATCAATGGCAATTTGAATGCAGAGATGTCGTGCCATTCATCCACCATCATCACCTCATGTTTCCGCATGATAACGCAAGGCCCCATGTCGCAAGGATCTGTACATAATTCCTGGAAGTTGAAAATGTCCCAGTTCTTCCATGGCCTGCATACTCACCAGCGACATTGATCACGTTTGGGATGCTCTGGATCAACGTCTACGACAGTGTGTTCCAGTTCCCGCCAATGTCCAGCAACTTTGCACAGCCATTGAAGAGGATTGGGACAACATTCCACAGGCCAAAATCAACAGACTGATCAACTCTATGTGAAGGAGACGTGTCACGATGAATGAGGCAAATGGTAGTGTCACCAAATACTGACTGGTTTTCTGATCCATGCCCTTATCTTATTTTAAAAGTATCTGAGACCAACAAATGCATATCTGTATTAATGTGAAATCCATAGATTACGGCCTCATTTATTTATTTCAATTGACTGATTTCCTTATATGAACTGTAACTCAGTAACATCTTAGAAATGGTTGCATGTTGCGTTTATAATTTTGTTCAGTGTATTTTAGCATATAGCATTTGTAAAGTCATCAACAGCAGTTGTTTTAATTCAACCCAGAATTCAACTAAAAATAGACAATTCAATAGGCCTAGGGTTTTAAGCTCTGGTTGATATCAAATGTTATGATATTTAGTGATGTTGACTTGTCAACACAACCAAATACAAACATTTTAATGAGATAGAACTATCTATGCCACTAATTATTCTGGCTTTAATTCCAGTATTTATTCAAATGAATAATTGATATGTTGAATTCATGTCTCCATCTCAACCTAAAATCAAAGTTAAAGAACAGGATCAAATCAAACTTTATTTAAAGTTAATTTAAAGTTTGATTTAGTACTATTTTTTTACTTACATTTTTCATTGAGATGGAAATGTGAATCCAGCATATCAATTATTCATTTGTAGACAAACTGGAATTAAAGCCAGAATAAGTCAGACAGAGACGGAACTATCCAAGCAGAAGATAAATCTTGTTCAAATGTTGCTATTTGGTTGCGTTGACAACCAAACACAATTCAAAATCACCTTTGACAAAGAATAAATAGCCTATTAACTTGTTTAGAAGTTAACAAATGATATGTTGGAGTCCTGTCTCCAACTCAACCAAAAATAAAACTTAAAGAATGGGATTTAGCTACTGGCTCAGATGGAACTATCCAAGCAGTAAACACATCTCCTTTAAATGTTGATATTTGGTTGCGTTATCAACTAAACGCAATTCAAAATGACTTTTGTAACACAGTAAACAGCCTTACAAACTAATGTAAACGTTCAAACTTGGCCACATTTTGAGGTTGCTGTAACTATAAATTTCTTCTGACGTAAATCATATAAAGTGTGGAGATCTTCATAATTGCTGTAATAATCTGTGCAGAATCTCGAACAGCATTGACCACATTCCCCATGTACTTTTATACTCAACTGCAATCCAGGACACTTGGTTCTGCTATTAGATGAAGCACGGTGATATCACATTAACATGTTGTATAAATAAACAAAAGATCTTACATGATGTAGTGTGCCCAGTGGGCGGGCTATACTTTTCACACGGATGGATTTTCATACAGTGCTCCCATTTACTAGTTTCTGTCTTGGGCACAAACCGAGATGCTGTGTTGAGCTCAAATCAATATGAATCATTTGAGCGAACCAAAATGTAATTTACCCCTCCCACATGTCCTACTGATCCCAGCTCCGAAATATAACTAACCTGATAAGGCCCGTCTGCAGAATCTCTTGATGTCTGTGACGTTCAGTGATTCAATCACAACCCATCCCGTTCTCTCTACACATCCATACCCACCGCTGTAGGCTTGATAGAAAAAGCAACAGTATTGCAAGCTATGCAGAGTTTTTCTGTTCTGCCATTTGCAGGACAATATAAAAAAAAGTAAAAAAAACACATCTCAATATTTGTGAAACGCAAAGGAAGATAAATGGTACCTTCTAGATCAAGTCCCATTTTCCTGAAAAATATAACTGCATTCACGACTCTAAATAGTCTTCGTCGGGCTTCCCTGTGCTGAGAACATTTAGCAGAGATAGTGTTGGTGTCTGCGAAAGCTGGTATGTTATAGCTACAGCCAAGTCTTGAGTGGAAACATATGTATTTAGATGAGACTAATAATCTATTTTCACAAAATCTGTGAAGCATTCACAACGCTGAATTGTCTTCCTCGGGCTTCCCTGATGAGAACATGATGTAGCTCGGAGAGGAATACTGGTACTGCGGAGCCAAAGGCAACCCGTGTGAGTCTGGGTTTGAGGCAATGACAAAACTAAATAAACAAACACACAGACACACAGAGCTCCGAGCAGAATACCACTGAACCATCCAGTACACTCATATGGGTCATTTTATGAGAACCCACCCCACCTTTCATTATCAGAGTCACATTACAAATTATGTTTTAGCCAAGCAGCTATGAAACACACACAGACATAGACAGGGCCCTAGCTTATATGAGCTGCTGGGAAAGCTGAGATACGAATTACAGCCCCCCCAAATGATATCATATCCTGTTTGACAGGCTCCTTAGAGCAAAATAATACGTAATTTAATGGGTTGTGCAATTTAAAAAAGGAAAGGGTGGGAGAAGAAAGAGGTATTTTGGTATTAACGCTAACTACAAACCCACACATGGTTCTGTTTTGAGCAGAGCCCCTCGCGTGACTGGCTCTTCTGAGTCTGGCAGTCGGCTGCAAACCCAGAGTGCAATAGAACAATCAAGACATGTCTGTGTTCACGTTTGCTTTATCTGAGGAGCTTTTGAGGTGGGAAAGATTCCATTGTTTTTATTAGCTGACTTTCATTAGATCTAGCTAGATCCCAGGGAGAAACAGCCGAGCTCTGAGCAGACCCACACTAAAAGTCAATAGTTTCGTGTTATAGGATCAGTGTTATCGGTGATCAATTGCTTTCCCACATGCTCACTCACTGCTCACATTTGCCTAGCTTATGGATGTAACGATAAAATCAAGATCGTATGGTGATTCAAGTCCTCATGACAAGGGAGAAATTAGAATAGAAAACCGTTTTAAGTCTTTCCCTAAGGAGCTAAGAGAGTGAACAAGTGAGATAAAATAGTACTGCTGGTTATTCTACTTTAAGAAAATAACATGAAAAAAATGTGGTTCCATGTTGTAAAAAAAAATCACTTAAATAAATCCCTTTTTATAAGCAACAAAAGAGTAGTAGAAATAAGTGATGTCCTTCACAGACAAAAAGGACATTTCTATCCTTACAGAACCTCTGGCAGTAGAACGTCTATAATAAAACACTATCAATGACAATTAGCTTGGCACCATCAACAGTTTAACAGGCCATGGTGAATTACATCACCGAAAATGACAGCTAGCTAGGGTCCGTGACAGATGACCACATACTGTAGCTTAGCAGTTACAGAGTGGTTTTAGTACAACCTAGAGTTACAAAGCTACCAGTAATTTACCAAACTTAACGGAATCTTCAGTCATTGTGGCAATTAACAGAAAATCTTGGTAATTTATACTTGAATAACTTTTATAAAATGTGTTCATATATAGTATTATTTTTTCCTTTTTACATCTGTGACCATATTGTCCATGATGTTTGGTGGATAGGCCAGATGGTACAAGAGAAAATAGCATCTAATCAACAATGGCATTATTTTCAATTACCTTTGTGAAGTCTTATCACATGAATATACAATATGAAATAATGACATAAGAGGATAATAAAAACGTTTAAAAAATAGAATGACAAAGTTGTAAAACATTATTCTAAATAGAAACCATTAACTTAGTGAATGCCATTGGTGTTTCGGCATGAAATATCCTTTGTATTTTATTTAATTGAATGTGTCAGTATGTATTTGTTGTCAATGTTTTTGCACCAAACTGGTGGCAGTTGTGAAAAAAGCCTTTTTCACCACTTACATAATTATTTCATATTGTACATGTATGTAATAAGGCCTCACAGTGGACCAGAGATAGTTACAGACACCTGTGATAATCTGACGTACCCAACAGGGCTACTAGATGTCTTGTGATAGATTACATCAAATCCTTGAAAGATACCACAATTCTGGTAGTTTACTGGTAAACTTCAAAAGTTTGCCCTTTGCAACCCTAGTCCAGCCAAGTGCTCTCGTCTGGGCTGCCCAGCCAGATGGAGCATGAGTGTAGACCTGACTGAGGTCATGCCTGCATTTCATCAAATATTCATGGAGCCCTTGTGTTTAATCCTCTGGGAATCCATTTTAAGATAAGACATAGAGAGGAAGAGGGGGAGGGGAGTCTGTGTGAGAGGGAGACCAGGAGAGAGGAAGAGAGATACAGACAGAGAGAGAGAGTTAGTTTAGTTAGCAACCACATTATTTTCCAGTGGTTTTCTCCAGAGAAGCAGACTTTTCCATTGCCGGAATATCGTGTAATTCATTGGAGAAGACTGATCTTCCCCATGCGTCTTCTCCCACTCCCCACCCCCCTCCACTCAACCCGGCCCAGATTTTCTTCGAAAGACAGGAAGGCAAAGGGAGGCTTGTAACTAGAGAAGCCCTGAGGACTGTGTGTCATTGGGACCATGGGTGCAAATGAGCTTTTGGCCAACCCCGGCACATTTACATGGACGTGGCATTATTGTAATATTGATGTTGATTAATGTGCATTGTCACCTAAATTGTTTATTTTTATTTATAAAAAAAAAATAATTGCACTCTCCTCTAATCTGCCTCAGTCTGGCCCTGGATACGAGCAAACACTGTTACTGGGACAGAAAAACAGATGACCTCATAAAGGAAATCATTCTTAATCAATGAAGTCGGCTATATACGTCTGAGAGGGTGGTTTATTGCTATGTTGGGTGGCTGGGTGAGTCTGGCTACTTAAGGGTGCAGGCCAGGGTGGATGAGGAACCAAAACAACAATCCACAATTTACCCCACAGTACCTCAAAAGAGGCCGGACCGAGCGGTACCATCTGCTGAGAGAAACATATAAATAATTTGTGGCCGTTCGTTGAAGTGTAGAGTGATTTGCACCCAAAGCAATATGGCCTTAGTGTTGCCTTCTGCCAAATTTGGAACTTTGCCTCCGACAAAGTTCACAACAGTGGTGTTTTTCTTTTCACACCCCATTGAAAGCAGCCACATTTATTTTGAGTATTTCTCCATGCCTGTGTGATAACAGGAGCGTAAAACTAGGATTGTGGTAATGGAAAACTAAAGACACTCTATTCATTTCAAAGTCTAAGTTCAACTGATTTGAAAGGCTCAAGTTAGAATCCCCAAATGCTGTTCTTTACCCTACTGACACTAATGACATCACAATCTCTCTGTTATCCAACTGACACAGCCAGGCTTCCATTCGGAGTAGTCAGTTTGTTATCAGGTTTGATTACAAACTGAGACATAATGGTCTTACCTGCAGAGAGAGACAGAGAAAGAGCTATTGAGAAAGGCCGCCGTCGGCAGACCTGGCTCTCAAGAGAAGAAAGGCTATGTGCACACTGCCCACAAAATGAGGTGGAAACTGAGCTGCACTTCCTAACCTCCTGACAAATGTATGACCATATTAGAGACACATACTTCCCTCAGATGACACAGATCGAAAGAATTCGAAAACAAATCCAATTTTGATGAACTCCCATATCTACTGGGTGAAATACAGAGGCAAGATGTGTGACCTGTGACCACAAGAAAAGGCCAACCAGTGAAGAACAAACACCATTGTGAATACAACCCATATTTATGTGTATTTACTTCCCCTTTTGTACTTTAACTATTTGCACATAATATGACATTTGAAATGTCTTTATTCGTTTGGAACTTTTGTGAGTGTAATGTTTACTTTTAATTTGTATTGTTTATTCCACTTTGGTTTATTATCTACTTCACTTGCTTTGGCAATGTTAACATATGTTTCCCATGTCAATAAAGAAACTTAAACTGAATTGAAATTGAAATTGAGAGAGAGAGAGAGAGAGAGAGAGAGAGCTAGAGAGAGAGAGAGAGAGAGCTAGAGAGAGAGAGCTAGAGAGAGAGAGCTAGAGAGAGAGAGCTAGAGAGAGAGAGCTAGAGAGAGAGAGCTAGAGAGAGAGAGAGAGAGAGAGAGAGAGCTAGAGAGAGAGAGCTAGAGAGAGAGAGCTAGAGAGAGAGAGCTAGAGAGAGAGAGAGAGAGAGAGAGAGAGAGAGCTAGAGAGAGAGAGCTAGAGAGAGAGAGAGAGAGAGAGAGAGCTAGAGAGAGAGAGAGAGAGAGAGAGAGAGAGAGACAGAGAGACAGAGAGAGACTTTCACTTTGGAATACTCTGTAGCAGAAATACAACAGGAAACAAAGCCTTGCACATGGAGTCACTGAAAAAAACCTCTAGCCAGGGCAATTCAGACCTTACTCATACAAATACCACCAATAAAGGACTATTTTATGACCATCGACGATGGCGTATGATCCAATCACATAGATGAGCACAAGCAGGCCTAGGACCACACAGTCCAGACCTGGACATATACAGTAGGTCTACTGATATTACCCACCAACGTCTATAGAAACAAGTCCCCCAGATAAACATCCCTCTCGTTTGTTACATGACATTTAAAACATTGTAACCTACTACACGCCCATGCCCAGCTAAAGACCACCCACCTGGGAGTCCTTGATTGTCCTGGATCACTGTCAACCATCGTAAGTACAATAAACAAAATTTAGAGGTGAACATTTTGTGGGACTGAAAAACTGCAGTGGAAAATGGCCTTGTTACAAACAGAGCCAAATGGTGCTCACCTTCACACACCAGCTTCATAAAGTGACCAATGCTATATTACTGCTAGTTATATTGCAGCTAATAGGGCTGAAAATTTTCTGGTAATAAGCAGCCAGGAGGAGAACAATATTTAATGCTCTTACTGTAGCTTGAGGGGCAGTGTTATAACATCCATAACACAACTAAAAGGCACCCGCATACTAGGTTCGGTTTGCTCCTAGCAGAACTGGGCTAGGCGAAGCGAACGTCTGTGCCTCACACTCCCTTAAAACACCTTCGTTTGAAAAGGAGACAAGTGGCAATATTTCTGTTGAGACGCTGTAGCAACAACATAGCCAGTTCCTCAAAATAGAACTCTGCAATTGATTTAGACGCTTTTGCAGAGGAGCTTTTTACATCTCATTAAGACGTTAGGTGCAGTACTTCACAAGTGAAAAAATATGCATGAAAACTAGTCGTCTCCCGTTGAATGACAAACACTTTATTGAAGAATCCTGTCCACTCCTACTAAGAGTAGTACTGTTGACCAATCACCGATGAATGGGTGTAGACTTCGGCCAACAAACTTCGACTTGCCTCAAGAACATTTTTTGTGTGCGCGAAAAAACCCTGCTGGACACCAAAACGAATAAAAACCGGCACAAAATGTCATAAAATAAAACGGACTGTTTCAACTAGGAAGCAAGTGACAGGCTTAAGAGGTAGGCCTTAGATGTAGGGAACATTTTCACAGAAATATCCAAAGATGCCTACCTACTTACAGTATTCACATTCATAACAAATACATGCCATTTGTTTATAGAGTATTGTAATATGATCTTGTAAATTGCAGCATACTTCTAAACCCCATTCCATTGCATTGACCTGTCCTTGACCAAACAAAAACAGACTACCTCTCTCCTCAAAAGCGATCCCTAAGCCAAAGAATGCAGCTTCAAAGGGCAGAAAAAGATAGCAATACTGGGGTTGTGGCTCAATAAAACTGTTTGGTTGTGCTACGGGGCCTGGCGACAGCATCAGCACCCCAGTGTTTGGCTTTTGATGGCTGCTGCCCATTGATCTGTGTCTGGCTCCCTGCTCTAATGAATAATGAATGGCTCCATTGTCATCCAGCATGCATCGCATTTCACATGGCAATGGACGCTACTCATAATTAGCCAGAGCTTAGGCTAGTTTGGACTTAGAGCGTTGCCTAGAGTCCGTTTTTTCTTTCTTTTTTCGCCTGGGTAGCCTATAGTGTGATGCTGCTGGAAAACGCACCAGCCCCGATTTCATTCACAGCGACAGGGAAAGAAGCAGAACTAGGACCTATAAGGAAGTCAAGTAGAACAATTACTCTGCTGTGTCTGGGGGAACAATTATGGCAGAGTCATCATGGTCAATTTGACCTAGAAACTTTTTCTCTGAGCCAGGAGGAGGAAAAGCTGATAGCTGACTGCAGAAACAGAGCATGGAACTGTTGTCATCACTTTTCACTGTGCTGACGTGAACTGTATGATGATAAGTAAGGATTATGTTCAGCTCTCCACACAAAGGGAGGCCAGACCCACAGATAGCTGAAATAGATCACTGTAGCCAATATTCCTCCCTTTACTGCTACTGATCTTGGGATGGCTAAAGTAAAGAAATTGAAAATACTGATTCAGAGTTAGCCTAAAGATTGTCCAGTTCAAGGTCAGTTCACTGTCACTTTAACTGTCTGTTTGGGAGGGGGGGAGGGGAAACAATGTTTCCAGTGGGCAGAAAACTGATATGAAGAAGTCTGAGGGAGCTGACCTACACTGTGTGGCTGTAAAATGATAACACCAGAGGGAAAATTAGTCTGGATTAGACTACTCAGTATGGTGATTTCATCATCAAAGCCACTTCATTAATGCCTAATTGAAAGAGGCACTGCTTCTGCTGAATCTATGGAGTCTTTCAGCGGCGACGGTACACAATGAGTCTGCTGAATACGATGGTGATATGAATACGATGGTGATATGAATACGATGTCGATCTGATTACGCTGGCGATCTGATTACGCTGGCGATCTGAATACGATGCCGATCTGAATACGATGGTGATATGAATACGCTGGTGATCTGAATACGATGCCGATCTGAATACGATGGTGATATGAATACGCTGGTGATATGAATACGCTGGTGATATGAATACGCTGGTGATCTGAATACGATGGTGATCTGAATACGATGCCGATCTGAATACGATGGTGATATGAATACGCTGGTGATATGAATACGCTGGTGATATGAATACGCTGGTGATCTGAATACGATGGTGATCTGAATACGATGCCGATCTGAATACGATGCCGATCTGAATACGATGGCGATCTGAATACGATGGCGATCTGAATACGATGGCGATCTGAATACGATGGCGATATGAATCCGATGGCGATATGAATACGATGGTGATCTGAATACGCCGGTGATCTGAATACGCCGGTGATCTGAATACGCCGGTGATCTGAATACGCCGGTGATGTGAATATAATGGTGATCTGAATACGATGGTGATCTGAATACGCCAGTGATCTGAATATAATGGTGATCTGAATACGATGGGGATCTGAATACGCCGGTGATCTGAATACGATGGTGATCTGAATACGCCGGTGATCTGAATATAATGGTGATCTGAATACGATGGGGATCTGAATACGCCGGTGATCTGAATACGATGGTGATCTGAATACGCCGGTGATGTGAATATAATGGTGATCTGAATACGATGGTGATGTACATCTGTGGTCCCCATCAGCCGCTGGGGAGAAGGCAGGAGATTCCAGGGGCTCCTTCGCTCACTACTGCTTCTACTTCAAAGTGCCAGACTCTTGGACAATGTGATTCAAGTTGTCACTGTTACCACTGCTCCTCAATTAAGGCCCCACCTACAGCCAAGCAGGAGCCAGTCAAGTGGAAAGCAAAGCAGCGGGCATGATAAGAAAGACTTATTTATAGGAGTGCTGCTCTGCCAATCCCAGAGGGCCTAGCCCCTGATGGAAGAAGAGTTTGTTTTAAATATTCTTCCTCCCTACCAAGAACACAGATTACAGTAACGTCAAATGTGTCAGAGGCACGGTAAACTGAAACAACTAGCCTAGCTAAGTACTGGCTGAGGCTAGCTCGTTTAGGAGTTAGGGTAATAGCAATGCTGCATGTTGCTGTCTTGAAGGATCATTCAACCATGTCTTTACTTTATGATAATAGTGATGGGTGAGTAAATAGCCTATGCATATGATAATACTGTGGGCAACCATAAAGCTAATAGTTCTACCATTGTGGATATAGCCCTCTTAAGGCCCTATAGAATCTGCATCGCAGAATCCAGATATTAAAACTGAATTCAACTATATTAACAAATGTATTGAACTTAGTAGGAAAGCAACTACATGTGTTGAACTTAGAAGTGGCATTGCCTAAAATACAGTAGAATAGAACACAGTATATACTTATGAGATGAGTAAAGCAGCATGCAAACATAAAACATAAACAAAATGATTCGTATTGTCCTTCAGCTTTCAATCCAGTGGCCATATGTTTTTGCAAACTACACGAGCGCTAAAGAAACATTGCTAACCAAACAATGGTCTCTGGCTGGTGAACAGTTGACTTAAAGGGAGACGACACCCAAAAAATGTCATGTATTTGATGTGTAGTCCTGATGTGGTTAAAGCATTGTTGTGGACTTACAACATCCAATTTAGTTGTTTTTCTATGGAAAAACTGAATTTGGGAGAAAACTAAACGGAACAGATTTTATAGGGCCCTACCTTCTACATCAGACTCAAAGACCAAGGCCCCCTCTTACAATGTTCATTTTCAGAAGGCCACGCAAAGAGAGTTCCATTCAGAACACAGGCAAAGAAACGCAGACCAGAGCTTTCCTTTGTCTGAAGGCAGTCCAAGCCATGGGTGATAAATATGCACATGCAGTGGTTCTCTACTCTCCCTGCCAAGGGGAATCATCCCAGCCCTAGCGAAGCCTTGCTCCAGCCAAGCCTTGCAGATCCTAAGTGTAAAGTGGTGGGGCTTGCTGAAATCATCAAACGAGCGAGGATAGACACACATATTCATTTCCCTCCACGGGCCTAGATTATAAAACCAGCCTCTCTCTTCCTACAACTCACTTCCAGCAGGAGAGGAAGCCACTTTGATGAATCTCTCTCTGCACAGCACAATCCCTTCTTCCGCCGATGTAATTTCAACCCCTCGTGGGAATAAGCCTGGGCCTGCATCATCTGCAGAGATCCAGAGGGCCAGAGTCAGTTATCAGAGTTATCAGCTAGAGTCGGGGTCCTCTTATCTGCAGGCAGGAACTAGCTATATATGGGCTATATCTGGGCTATGGCACAGGTCTACAGACACTGAGGCACATCTAGATTCCAAAGACCTCCCATTTCTTCACACCTCTGATAACCTCTTTAGAGCAGATGGGAATGTTTCTGAGGGCCTCTTGGATCTCAAGCAGGCAAGACAAACACTGTAGCATTGCCTCTACTGTAGTTCTAACACAGCTTGGTAGGCACCTACATACTTTGGTAGCGTAGAACAATTTCGAGGCACGGGTGAGCGCTTGTCGATTGTTAGGGAGGTATTAAAAAAGGATTGTCTTTTGGTAATCTGATTGAGCTGCTTGCAAAATGTTTGGCGATGTAACAACCATTCCGGTTTCCCAGACGTGTGCACAGCAGTGCACGTAGGCTACTGTGGATGCGGCTCATCTCTACAGGGGGGCATGAGCTGCCCCTGCCATCCTGACTGTACTGAACTTTTTACAGCCATTCAAATGCCTGATTGTGCAGAACAAGAGTAGGCAGCACTAATAGGAGATCATAACCAGCACTGGACAAAGCTCACGTGAACATGGGCCCTACTGAGTAGGCTATGTTGGGAATCTTTTGGATTTATCCAATTCTTAGCCCTTTCCCCAACAGCTCTTTCTCTGTGTCCCGGGATAATTTTTTTAGGCTAAACATTGTCGTCGGACCATCCTCAACACTCTCACTACAGTCTCTCTCTCTCATCCCAGTCCAGCACTACTACAATGGGAGGCAGGTGGAATAGAATACCCCTCTGTCTGCCAGTGAACAGTTATGTTTAACAGGTGTTTAATGGTTCAAACTGCTATTAGTTAAACAGTTGAAAAATAAGTGAGTTGTTGTGACTGGCCAATGGCCGGGGAAGTGTGGCCATGATTAGAGCTGAATGAAAAGGAATACAATTTTATAATTCCTGATTTCCTGGGGGGGTGGCTTCCCTCAGGCGTTCCAAATTAAATCCTATTACCATAGTTTCATTCGTTTTTGACAGCTCTTTAAAAAGCCTTTTCATGGCACATGATAGATGGAGAGGAGGGGAGCTCAGGACATGATCTAAAAAGTAGCCCAGAGTAAACAGCCATTTAAATTGAACGATTGGGTCCTTTCTTTCTTTCTCCTCACGACAGGAAATTAGTTTAAAAGTCATGCTTTTACTAAGGGACCATGCCAACCCTCGTCTCTGAATCCTCTCTTTATTAGGAGTACCAGCATCAAACAAGCCCTCTGTCCACACTATGTAAATCACACCACCATGCAGGCGGTGCCCCTGGATCCAGTAAATCCAGTGTGGTGGTCACATCACTCATCAGAAGACACAATGGTTTGCCAAAGGTTTGTCATTCAGTGAAATACAGAGGAACTGTGTTCAAATCTGCTAAATTAATTTCCTAAATAGGCAGGTAGGCCTACTCAGCAAATACTTGTCTGAGCCCCAACATTGATCAAGGTCTGACAAGTTACAAAAATAGTAGCCTATCTATTCTTGGTTCGGTCTTGATGTTGCTGCTGATATTGTGAGCGCACAAGCAAAATAGGACAAAATAACGATGAATCTTTTCTTTTCTGTAAGTGACCCCAATCCAACCCTCTGAGTTATGCCACGGGCCAACTTTAACAAACCCACGTAACTACGAATGAGAAGCTCCAGCAACTCCAGGGTAGTGGTTCTTAATTAGCTTTTTGTTCGCAGGAAAAGCTGTGCAAACACTCAACAAAAAAATCCATGTCATACAGTCCACTAAATAAAGTAAAAGTAAAAAATAAATAAAGTACTCGCATCATAGCATCAAGGCAAGACCAAGAACAAGCTACTAAGAGTAGGTCTAAATGGAATATCAATAATGCATTGTAGACATTTCATGGCACAGTAGGTATAATAATAGAACCATTCAACGAAGCCAGAGCAACCCTAAAATAGGATCAGAGAATTCAGAAGAGCTGTCATTGTTGAAGTCTGGGGGGGAAAACTAATCCATTACGATTTTGATCTTGAAATGACATCGCTTTCATATCAAATAAACTGCAAGTTAGCATGAATGATGCGGACTGTTTCACCGCCAAATCAAGTCATTGTGGATAGGATAACCTCATTGCTTTGACATCAGAAGTTATGAGCAGTGATATGACAACCATATAAGCTACCGAAATCAGTCTTCTTAAAGCGCACTTCTGATTCTTGTGTGCTAGCTGCAGTCTTCTCCATCATTGCGTCTTCAAAAACCCCTCGTTCCTGCTAGGCTATAGCCTAACTCATGTAGGCTATTAGTCTAGCCTGGGGCTGTTGCGGTGACCGTATTACCGCCACACCTGCGGTCATGAGTCATGAAGGCAGTCAAATTCAACCTGACCGTTTAGTCCCGGTAATTAGGCTTCTCCTAGCGCTGATGCTGCGGGTGGTCATTGGTAGCCTACCAAACTTGCTAACTGCCTGGTACTCAGCACTCTATTGTCCATTGAATCACTCAGACATCGATGCAAATGTAATCGGCTATGCAATTGCGCGAGAAAACAAGAGTGATGGCTTTCTTAGTAAGAGGAGGATCCCATCAGCTTTCTAGGTCTACTATATTTATTTCTCGACCTTCCTAATATGAAGCACATTGCTTCTCTTTACAACAGGAGTATAGTCTAGTTGGGAAAAGTGTCCTCCATTCACTATTTAAGTGCATAGATGACATGTCATTTTTTCCTCCTGCCCCTGTTCCGACAGGTGCATGATAACGGTCCATTCTAAATCAAAACTCATTTCACACATATATTATTTAGCATATGTAAAGACAAGATTAAATCAAGAATAGTCTGATGGGTGACAATTAGCCTATCACTTGTGAATGATTTATTATCACTTGTGAATGATGCCCAGAGTAAGGCAAGAAACGATGCCTTTTCCCCTGCTTAAAAAAAAAAAAACATAGTCCCACATCATGTAGCCTAGCCCATGGGCCTATATGTTTTGATAAGGTTTGTATCACAACTAAAGTGGCCAAATAACTTCTTAAAATGAAGCACATAATCCGCTTTACAACGGGTGTAGAGCCTAACTGCTATACATTCATAAGCAGAGCGTGAGTTTCAAGTTTGGGGAAGAAAATTTTCACCATAAAAATGCACCTTTTATAATAAAAGCATTACATGCATAATCACATTTGTGGTCACTTTTGATAATGGTGTTTTCCACTAATGGAACATTCACGCTTATAGCCTACTGCCGCGTGTGCATTGCTGCACTTATAATATGAAGACATTTTAAGCTAAACGTTCTCATCTGTTGCGTCAGCCACATTGCGTAAAAAAATATTTTTGATGCTGGTGGTTGTATTCATTTGGGATCTATCGCATCCCACAACTGTCCCAGACTATAGAATAGGTCAACTTTTGTACTATGGGGGGTAGTAGATTGACATAGGCTAGTGCTTCTGCATTTGTTCATTAAGCCACTCATCTAGTTGGCTGACGAAAAGTAAATGTCGACAGTTCTTCCAGTATCTTCAATATGCACCATGCAGTTGCGTCCCTGAGAGGTGCTTCGGAGCACGCAGCACTCAGGGAGAAGGGCACAACGCAGCACTCCGGGCCAAGGGCACAATGGCCACTGGCTGCAAAAGGCATGTATTTTAGGGGGCATTACAGCCACACAAAGGGGATGCCACCAGGAGATTAGAGGCATTATCAAGTCCTTGTCAAATTGTGAATGAGAGACTGATGAAGTGTGTACAGCCTGCACAAAAAAAATAAAACAGAGCTCATGCCTTTCAAGCGATTTTTTTCAAAGCATCATTAGAGTCGCAAAATGCAGCCTTACAATGTATTAAAAAATATAAGCATATAGCCCAATATTGGTACAATGACTAAAGATACATTAATAACTCTAAATTAAGCATATAGGAAAACCTATTTATTTGTTAATTAACCGCTCAACACAGAAAAGCCGCATGTGTGCACTCAAATTGTTTGGAGAAAATATCCTTTCTATTTTATTCAGCTGTGTTCAATTGTTTTCTTCATACTATTAAATAATATAAAATAATGCAACAGAATTCTAAGCAAATCTTGTCTGCTAAATGAACTAGTGTAGCCCACAGCCATATGGCATAGCCAGATCAGGACCTAACATAAGGACAACTCAGAGGATGCTATTCTGTTCTCCTGAAATAGACTACATTCTCTTCATATCATGTTTCTTTAGACCTGTCTAAAATAAATCATGGATTTATTGTGAAGGTGTAGGCTATATTACATAGATTTATTAGACTTTTAAAAATGTAGATGTTCCAAAGGTCTGCATCAGTGGCTTGTAGGCTGTGTGTGGAAGCCAGGAGATGCTAAATGTGTTTGTTAATTAATGGTCAATTACAATGAGACCAACAGTTATTTGCTTGACAATCACCAGATGACAAAATTTTGTGAGTGCCACAGCCCTAGTCTAGCCTAGCCTAGGCTACACTCTTAGAAAAAAGGGTTCCCTCGGCTGTCCCCATAGGATAACCTTTTTTGGTTCCGGGTGGAACCTTTTTTGTTTCCGGGTGGAACCCTTTTTGGTTCCAGGTGGAACCCTTTTTGGTTCCAGGTAGAACCCTTTTTGGTTCCACATTGAACCCTATGTGGAAAGGGTTCTACATGGAACCCAAAAAGGTTCTACTAGAACCAAAAGGGTTCTCCTATGGGGACAGCCGAAGAACCCTTATAGGTTCTAGATAGACCCTTTTTTTCTAAGAGTGTACACAAAGAGAAGGCAGCCTAAGCAATAAACAACTGTAGGCATCATTACCATCAGAGCATAAGATGTAATACATTAGTGTTAATAACCTAGCAATCAACATCCAACAAGCCACAACAAGGTGCAGATAAGGATAAGCTTAGGGTAGCCTAGTGGTTAGAGCGGTGGACTAGTAAGGTTGCAAGTTCAAACCCCCGAGCTGACAAGGTACAAACCCACTGTTCCTAGACCGTCATTGAAAATAAGAATTTGTTCTTAACTGACTTGCCTAGTTAAATAAAGGTAAAATAAAAAATAAAACTTACCCATTCACATCTAGGCTACGTAGCAAATTGTCTTGAGTGTCTTCTTCAAAACTATAGCAGCAAAACTAATAGCACACAGGGCTGTAAAACCCTGTGTGGGTATTGGGTACAGTGGTTGGGAATAGCAACACCCTCTAGTCAATTTCATATTTGTCTAATTCCCTATTAGTGGTTACAAAAACTGCCACTCATACAAAAAGGCAAGCCTGCCATTAGTCACCTGAGTAAAAGCTGGCGTGATATGTGGTAGACTACAGTACATTGTGCATAAATCCAGTTAACCGAAGTGCAGATTAAAATATGAGAAATCTTTCAGGAGGAGTTGGCTGGACTTCATTTGAGTGCTATAGATTTTCCTGATTTATGGACTGACACTTTCAATAGAACAAATGACTGTGGTTGGTAACATGTTCCATCAGAAAGCGTGATCATACAGCAGGCTATCATATACAAAATTGAGACATTCTTTTAAAAGATCAATTCAATACCCTTTGACATAGACTAGTGTCTAGTAACACTGATGGGTTAACAGACAGTCCTGAACGTAAGCCTTTAAAGCATGCTCAGTTACGAGCCAATAGCTTAGACCTACTCCCTGTTTTTCACATTAGGGATGCATTATTCTTCATTTCAAAGAAAATGCTAGGAATTCTGTTATATTTACATCTGACAGAATTAGCCGAGAATAACAGCTACTTGCCTAGGTCCATTAGATAAACACAAAGACAGGCATTTCAATGTGCACCTTCAGCCGACAGACATATAATTCCCCATGGCCCAATTTTTGTTTGCACCAATTCAGGTTTAAGGATGCACTATGAAGAAATGTCTCCGCCATTTCCTGGTTGCTATAATTCTAAAAGTTTGCTTAATTTTCAGCTGGTGTACAAAATCGAAAGTAAAAGACACAAAAATGTAACTTAGGAACGAGAAGCATAGAAATGGCGTACATAGAACATATCTACCCCTTCTTAGACTTGCTTTCAATGAGAATGACAGATCTATAACACACATTTTTATGTGCATTTGGTTGGGCCGCCCAAAAAGTTACATATTGCAGCTTTAAGATCAGGCAATAGGCTACTTTGCAAAGGACATCATTCAATGTTCTCATACCTGTATAGTAATACTGTAATTACAAATAGTGACAATATTGTATTAGCCTAGATATAGATAAATTATGAAAAAAGGGTAATATAGAAGAGTGAGTCAAGCCAAACAGGCCAGTAAAATGCCTGTCACTCTTTTTGTTAGGCATTGACAATAGCGCCATTAAAATATGAGTGTGCACTATCTATCTCTGAATGACTCTTGTGTGTGACACCCACTTAAGAATGCAACTGCCTGATTCAGACCATAATGTGACTCCAAACAGAAGTGGCCGTGTCCTACTCCTCTTGTTACTCAGCACAATCAGAACAATGTCCCCATGTTCACAATTGCTTTTCTGTTTCAGTGCTTTCAGAAAGTATTGAGACCCATTCACTTTTTCCACATTTTGTTACGTTACAGCCTTATTCTAAAATGGATTAAATTATTTTTTTTCCCTCATGAATCTACTGTGTGTAGCCAATGACAATTAAAAAATATATATAATTCCTATTTATACAAGTATTTACTATGAAATTGAGCTCAGGTGCATCCTGCTTCCATTGATCATCCTTGATGTTTCTACAACTTTATTGGTGTCCACCTGTGGTAAATTCAATTGATTGGACATGATTTGGAAAGGCACACACCTGTCTATATATGGTCCCACAGTTGACAGAGCATGTCATAACAAAAACCAAACAATGAGGTTCAAGGAATTGTCCGTAGAGCTCTGAGACAGGATTGTGCCGAGGCACAGATCTGGGGAAGGGTACCGAAAGAATTTGGCAGCATTGAAGGTCCCCAAAAACACAGTGGCCGCCATCTTTCCTAAATGGAAGAAGTTTGGAACTACCAAGACTCTTCCTAGAGCTGGCTGCCTAGCCAAACTGAGCAATTGGGGGAGAAGGGCCTTGGTCGGGGAGGTGACCAAGAACCTGATGGTCACTCTGACAGAGCTCCAGAGTTCCTCTGTAGAGATGGGAGAACCTTCCAGAAGGACAATCATCTCTGCAGCACTCCACCAATCAGGCCTTTATGGTAGAGTGGCCAGACAGAAGCCATTCCTCAGTAAAAGGCACGACAGCCCGCTTGGAGTTTGCCAAAAGGAACCTAAAGACTCTCAGACCATGAGAAACAAGATTATCTGGTCTGATGAAACCAAAATTGAACTCTTTGGCCTGAATGCCAAGCTTCACATCTGGAGGAAACCTGGCACCATCCCTACGGTGAAGCATGGTGGTGGCAGCATCATGCTGTAGGGATGTTTTCCAGCGGCAGCGACTGAGACTAGTCGGGATCAAGGGAAAGATGAACGGAGCAAAGTACCGAGAGATCTTTGATGAAAACTTGCTCCAGAGTGCTCAGACTGGGACAAAGGTTCATCTTCCAACAGGACAATAACCCTAAGCACACAGCCAAGACAACGCAGTGGCTTCTGGACAAGTCTCTCAATGTTCTCGAGTGAACCAGCGAGATCCCAGACTTGAACCCAATCTAACATCTCTGGAGGGACCTGAAAAGAGCTGTGCAGCGACGCTCCCCAATCAACCTAACAGAGCTTGAGAGGACCTGCAGAGAAGAATACAGGTGTGCCAAGCTTGTAGCGCCATACCCAAGAAGACACGAGGCTGTAATCGCTGCCAAAGGTGCCTCCACAAAGTATTAAGTAAAGGGTCCGTGTTTATTTGTAATAAATTTGCAAATATTTCTAAAAACCTATTTTTTGCTTTGGTATTGTGTGTAGATTGATAAGGGGAAAAATGATTTAATAGATTTTAGAATAAGGCTGTAACGTAACAAAATTTTGAAAACGTCAAGGGGTATGAATAATTTCCGAATGCAATGTAATGTGATATTTCACCAACTGTGAATAGGCTATTGTCAATATGGCAAATACAATTAAAGGTTATTCAACTAAGGGTTAATACACTGACATTTTCACTTAGTATTCCATAGCATTTCCCGCCTGTTGATTTGCCATCTGTCTGTTACCAGGCATAGGCTACTTGCCCGTACTATGTGAAGTTATCAAACATTAATATAACTTTACATACTAATGGAAAGTAACATGCTATGTGTGTAATAACACACAGTAGATGGCTCCCTATAGTTAAGATTGACTTGCCATCCTCATATGACCTTCAAAACCCATTGAAATGTCTTATTGGTCCATGGTTGTTACATCATGACTGTATAGGTGTGTTACATGACATCAACACAGTACAAATTGGTGGTAAATGCTGTCTGTGAGAGGTGTGCCTGCTTACCTGCTGCAGATGAAGCTGCTGTGATCATCGTAACCAACACGATCAGCCCCAGGACCGCTGCACCAAAGCATTGAATGCGCAGCAAGGTCTTGGGAATCACCACTGAACCCATAGAGAAGCTTAAACCCTCCATTGCATGGAAGTCAGGGCATTTTATCCACTTACGAAGAGAATAATCATCCCAGTATATACCGCAAACTGGAGAATGCAGGTCTTGCTTGTGTGAGCTCCCTCAATGTGCCCCTTCTTCCATATTATCTGCTTTTGGTAACAGAAGGGTGATTAAGCTGTGTGCAAAAAGAAACGACTATGTCAGAGAAATGCAATACGTTATGTGAGCAGAGACAGAAGTCTGTCCGTCTACCAATCTGAGGACATAACAAAGCAAAGAATATAGGCAATAAATATGCAGGCCAAAAAATATGAACACACACAATACGGAAAGACAACACACATTAGGCTAAAACGTTCTGTTTATCTAAAAATCACTCAATCTTAATGACCCTGACCTGACGGTGTGCTAGGCTGGACGCAGGCATGCTAATTAGGTCAACCCTGGCTGGGGGGGGGGGGGGGGAGAGTTCAGCTGCCTGGTTATGTCCTTTGTTCTCTCCTGGGTTAAGTTTTTATATTGGGGACTTGCACTTGCAACTTATTAAGAAGACACTCATCTGCAATAACAGGCCAGGCACATGGCAAAGGTGATGTAAATGCAAAATAGGGATTAGCTACAGTAAATTGCAAAGTGCGGGGGAATTTACCTGCACGTGCCAAAACCAGTTACAATGTAACATAACAATTGTGAATATGTGTGTCTGACTGGCAGCACTAGTAAACACTTATATTCTTCTTATTTACTATTTCAGTTGCTTGGATTCAACAGCTGGAATTGTAAGAGTTGTTGCCCTTGTCCCTTTCTCGGTGATTTGTCATTCTAATGGAATCCAGAAAGAACAAAACCCTGTCCATCAAAATGTGCAAATGTATGGGCAAAGACACAAAAAAACATCCACATCGAGTGAAATATTTTTCTTGACCAAATAACATGGAAAACCACTTTTTTTTGTGCAGTATTAATTCACCATTCTTACAAACCACTTAATGTCAATGTACTTTTGTGTACATAGGCGGGTCATCTAGGGTACCTGTTGACTTTCCATTTCCATGAAGAAAAATGTCACAAAAGTAGTGCACTGGGCCTTTACTAGTCCTGTATTAGCAGACTGATATAGACTACAGGATTTTTCCCATCCTACTCTCCCAGTCAAAAATCGCTGCACCCCCACCCACAAACTACTTCCCTCGGCTATGCCTAACGGGTCTCAATGGGATATAATTCTCGTTCACTACTAACGTCAGCTAGCTAGCCTGCTGCCTGGCTGGCTGTCTCGTCATGAGGTTGTCTCCTTATCCTCCGTCCTATCCCGACCCGTTTCCTAAATACCACTTGAAATATCGTATGATTAAATAAAACAAGTTATACTTTGTTTTTCTCATTAACAATCGTGAGTCAATATTCAACAACTGAAACAAACCATGGACATGTTTTAAACAGTTTAGCTAGCTAACTTGGTAGGGCTCGGTGTTAAAATAGATAACCGGAATCCTGTGCCCATCTATCCCATGCATTTACTACGTCCCAATCACAGACATAGCAGAGCACACATCCTTACCAAAACGGAGCTTCACGTTCTGTTTCTCTTTGTCTGGACGTTTTCATACCCATAAAAACAATAACATGAAACCGGAATAGCTATCTAAATACCACTTGAAATAGCTAGCAAGTTAGTTAAAGATCAAGGAAAAATATCATTTCCCTTCCCGTTTTCTTTAGACATCTCTAGCTCTCACAGTGACCACTCGTCATGAGGATTGCAATAACTCCTCCCCCTGAACCCATATTCGATGTCTAATTTGTCAGGTCCCACGGCCATTGGCTGCAGGGGCAGTCCTTCAAATAGGTCATTCGGTTGTCCAATTCAGTGGTCCTGTTGGGTTGTCCATCTCTGTCAGCGTCTGTGGTTTCACGGCAACGTCGCGACGCCCCCAAGCCCTTGATCAAATGAAATGGGCAGACAGACACAGACTGAAGGATCAATTCTGAACTACATCATACATAAAATGTTGACCTTTTATTTTCCTTTAAAGCATTGTCAGGGAAGGTAAGGGCGTCTGCTAAATTGCTCAAATGTAAATGTATACAATACATTATTTTCCCTACCTCAAATATTTGTTAGCAAAATCAATAGACAGACACTTATAGGCTGGGATATTGTGATTTTATAAGAAACAGTGCATGTCAACAAATATAGACAAGACTATTAAACACTTTGAGTTAAATATGCAAATAGAGGAAAAAACTCATTTGACCATAATGAAGTAGCACAACAATAAAATATGGTTAATCGTTGCCATCTAGTGGCATAAAATGTTCAGTAGAACATTTACATCAAGGATTGATTTGCAACTGAGCTCAGTCTGGTTGACTGTACCTCTGATACTGAATCAATCTACAGAGCTAGTTAAATATTTTCTAGGGTTATAGAGTTTCTAGGGTAAAGTTGATTGTACCCACAACAAAAAAAATACAAGAGTAATTTGGCATAAAACAGATCAACAGATGAAATTAGTGATTCATTCATGTATTTGACTCCAATTGCAGTGAAACATCAACCATCAACTAACTGGACTTCACCTTCAGTGCAGTGACTATCAGGTTTCTTCAGGTGCACATCCTTTTGTCCGTCAAAACCATCCATCAATTTGCCACGTTGATAAACTGTATTTCTATCTGTTATTGCATTACATTTTATCACCCCCCCCCCCCCCCCCCCCCCCCCCCCCACACACACACACACCAGATTAAAACATAATGATACTGCTATGACACAGGAGACTGGTGCCGTGACTTAACAGTTTAATGTAAATCCAAGACAAAGTGTGATTACATTTCTACACATATACAATATGCATATGTGAGCATACAAATTCTCATGAATAACTCGATTCACCTCGGAGACCGAAGAAATGATCAAAAGTGACAGTGAATAACAAGCTAGAACATAGTTCACCACAACGCCAGCCCCTTTTCACCCTACAGTTAGTAAAGAGGACAATTTAAATCACTTTTTTTTCTATGACAAAGTTGTCGGTTAAAATCCTCCTGTAAATGTACAATGCTATCATTAGTTTTTCGAAGCCTATTATAAATTCACTCAATTTTTCTACAACGAAAATGATTAAGAGAAGCACACAACATCTTAAATGGTAACACAAGCGCTTAATAGCCAATTACTCAACTTGTTAGGAGTTTAATGAATCATTCTTCTTATTCTCATTATTATATTTAAACATTCTATAAAGCCAGTAAAATATCCATTCTCATTACATACTCAGTAATATTAGTCTAAGGAACAGGGTAGATAGAACGATACATGAACAGATTGAAACAAGGAGTCAACAAACACTTCTCAAAAAATCCCTGATAAACGTAAATGAGAGACAATTAACAAATAAGTATACTAGGAAATACTGCAGCACACAATAGCCCGAACGACAACTTATGAGATTTGAACATCATTAACAAACCATATAGCAATGGACACACAACGGGTCAGGGTTTGATGCTTTTTAGGTCTTGAGACTTTGTAGAAAAATTTTGATTTTGACCCATTTCATTGTGAATGCTGTTGTGCAAGTACAAAATCGAAATCCTGATCAAGATGACTGCAAAATGGCTCATCTCTTGTACCGCTGTCAACTGTGGAGAAATACGGTTCATGTTGGGCTTTATCTATGGGAATTCATTAGGCAAGAACCCATCCTCTGAAGGACTTTACTACAATGCTTATTTACAATTTGAGCTGGAAAGAACTAGCTAAAGAATAAACGTTCTAAACCAAATTGTTTCAAACTGTTAGTCCATAATCCAAAAAAGAGACCTCTAACATGTCTTTAGCAAGAGTTGAGAAGAAAAAAAAATCATAAAATACATTTTGGTTCTCAAGTACATGTGTACAAAAACTGGCCAAATGATAATACTTGATCTATTCCATCAGCATCAAACCCTTAACAAATTCAGCCTGAATCACCAAAGAAAAAAACAATGAAGGAGGTGATTCCCTTGACAAACACACAAACACACACAGACCAACTCTCATACAGAAGGGCTTTAAGAATGTGTTGTTACTGGTTTATGGAGTTTCTATCATGTATATAACCTAAATCATCCTAAAATAAGTACTTCTCCCACCTCCCTGCTTCTTTGGGAGAATGTGCTATGCAAAGCTCCAATGAAATGATTGCAAAATGATTGCAAAAGGAGTGTAGTGGGTGTAAGATTATTATTCTTGTCTAGTAAGGTGTTAAAATGATTCCAGTCACTTCAGATGGGTTTGGCCTGAGAGGACTAACTGGAAATGTGTGCCATGCCTTCAGGAATGTTTTGCAATAACTTCAAACAAAACTCCAGGAAGAGTACTCGCAAACACACTGTGGGAAAAGTTGGAAGCTGAGCGCTTCTTGTGTAGCGAGAGTATTTCAAGAACAAAGCTGTAAAAATACCAGGCCGCTTTACACAGCTCTCTTTCATTGAAACCACATCTTAAAGCTCTGATGATATCGTTCAGTTATTTGGAAGGCAGTGTTCTAACATTGAAATGGCTACAGTAGCAGGGGAGAGACAATGTTTCAAAGTAAAGCAACTTCATTACCACAAGAATTTCTTGACACTCTAAAGAAGCACATTTTGGTAATTGTAAGGTCACTGGATCTATGTTGATGCTCACATTTCTGATTCATATTTTCCTTAATAAAAACACATAACGCATGTTAAACAAAGTAGTACGATACTAACATATTTTACACATTCAAATACATGTTCTCATTCAAAATATAGCAAGTACGTTGAAAGAAAATTGAGCGTAAGATTCAAAGGGCTTCTCGTAATTTGCTAAATTTAGATTATACATGGAGAAAAAAAATAGAATGAAATCGAATATATCATATTTGAAAACCCCATATCGGAATAAAAATGTTGACTTTTTCAAATGAATTTATGCTGACTCAAGTTGTTTTTGCTGGAATCACAGACTTATTGCATCTTGCATGGCAACAAATAATGTAGAAATCAAATCTTTACTTTAACTAATGGTCACTCAAGCAGAAATATTTAAAGCATTTCAGATGAAGCAGGTCACATATTACATTCATGTTGTGCTCGTGACCATTATTTTAAAGGTATTATTGATATATTTTTTTTTTATTCATTTCACTCTATAGGTCATTCCATGGCACACTAACTTATAACATGTTTTTGTTTTAAAAAAATTCCTTTGCTTACAACATTAATAAAGCTAAAATACAACTTTAACAACGTAAAAAAACACTTATATAAAACAATTCGAAGAATTCCATTTTTACATTTAGGGGGAAACAAGTGACATATATCAAATAATACATGGTTCAAATCATAGACGTTTGAGAATGGTGGACTGCAATTGACAGTAAACTCCTTCAAAATAGCTCAACCATAAGCAGACATTGTGGCAACTCTAATCACTCATATGTGTGTGTTGTGCACATACTGTATGTATTTCTACAGTACTATATGTGCGCACATCTCACTTGTCATTTGTGGACTTTTCTTTTTCCCACCAAAGAAATTCAACATGTTGATGATGTACAGTACAAACACAAACAATCCCCAATGTGGTCTGGCAATAACTTCTGGTCTAAACATGTACCTTGAATGCAGACGCTATTGCCAGACCACATTGGGGATTGTTTGTGTTTTGTATTGTACATCATCAACGTGTTGCATTTCTTTGGTGGGAAAAAAGAAACGTCCCCAAATGACAAGTGAGCAGAGAGCTATAGGGGCTGTTGGGTGTGCAGTATGGATGTCGGATTCTCTCTGCAGTGGAATGTTTCAGTAGTCTACCCCTTTATGGAGGCGCCAAACTCTCGCGTGGAAAAGCATCTCTCTTATGTGTGTGCTTAGGCCCACAGGCCTTATGGAAAGGAGCAAAAACGTACAAACAAAGGTACAACACAGAACAGAAAGAAAATGATGCAACCAGCAATGTATACCTACGGCACGGTATCTCTACACCACATCTTTGACTGCCAGGAACCCAAGGCTTGCATGGTGGAGCCGGTTGGAGGGAGCGCGGTGGCATATTGGTGTACCAAGATGCTGTTGTTTTAGGTTTGGTTTGAGGAGCAAACCTGGGTCTGACCCACTCAAGCCTAAATGACCTACAGTACCTATAAGGGCCCCAATGGATCATCATCAACTTCACAACCTTATTATTGTCAACGGTGCCTGAACACTTTACACAGGTATACACACCCTCCTAGGAATACTTAACATCAACGTACAGCAACTCCCAGTTACAAATCAAAATAGAAATGAGCCTAATAACAAATCATCAAAACACTTGATTGCAACTATCTGTAAAATAACACAATATATACTGTACCTACAGCCATTTCAAAAGTTCAATAGTAACATAAAAATAAAACAATCACTTCAAATGCAAGTACTATGGCATGATATGAAGGGATACGGGGGAAGGCTCTTCCTAAAACCACAAGCAGTTCTGATGTGCCCACTTCATGAGGACAGTATTACATATAACAGAGAGATTATTCATATATCATTGGCTAAGACAAATGAAACGGGTGTTAAATTAAGTAGCAAACACATAGAAGCAATAGGCCAATCAGTTCTCTTACTACATATCTGGTATCCCTTTCTGGTGGTGAGGTGTCTGTGAGAACACATTCCAAAGACAAAACAGAGATAGTGTCAACAAATGAAGCCCATTTCATAGGAAGACCTTCCAGGTGTACACTGTAGCATTTCTGTTCCGTTCCAGTCTCTCGCTCTCTGCTGAGAGGTGCTACACAAGCGTCAGAGCAGAAAAGACGAAATCACTTCCATTTATCTTTGCAAGACAACAACAACACAACAACTTGTATCAGAGTTAGGTGTGCATCCATGTAGCCCCTGTAACTCCTACCCACTGTTCCTACCAACCTGCTCAGTGCCAACATGCTCATTCTTTTAGTCCAATTAACATGAGGAATGCCACACTACCACTCTACCATCCTCAGTTCCTACCCGTCCCAACCCAAATCTTTCTAGTAGCCCCTCACTTACTCAGATCTGGGTTTAAATACTATTAGAAATCATTTCAAACACTTTAGCTGGGCTTGCCTGAGTTTGCCTGGCGCAATGGAAGTAATACTTGCTAAACTGCAAACATAGCCCATCTGGCAATCCAGGCAGGCTAAAACAAATGTTCAAAGTATTTGAAAGATTTCAAATATTATTTGAGTCCAGGTCTGACTCCTACCCAGCAACCCCTCTCACCAGCCCTCTGCTTCCCCATTGCAACCAACCAGACTCTCTCTCACTGGCCTTCTCGGGATCTCAGCCATAGCAACCACAACTTCCCATCAGGCCTTTGCTATTTTTTTGTCGAACTCTGGACTCTGTCACCCTCGCCCTATGTTGAACTCATCACATACATGTTTTTGACAGTCACATTCTTGTATTTCTGCATTTTCCATTGCCCCAAAATGGATCCTTGTGCTAATACTTCTCTGTTCTATCATTCCTCTGAACCAATTCCTTGTGTGATGTAAAAACAAAGTAACACATCTCATACCTAAGCCATCGTATGTATGGATATCACGGTGAGAAAGGCTAGTACTGTACACATATTAACATTAATATCCAGCACACAACGCAACGAGGATTGATCTAACAACTTTGGTTCAGTACCCTAAGCAAGTTAAACTCATGCACACTTAACAAAAAAGCCAAAGGTCAGGCAAATATGAACTCTGACCTCTGAACTCTGTAGTATACTGTCATAAGGATAGGAAACAGAGCTAGGGGCTAAGCCTACACCTGGAAGAGAAATCAAAACTGCCCCGACAATAACATGTCAAACCAAGGAACCAGTTCCAGCTAGTCTGTTAGTTCTCAAGGTTCCAGCGACATAAACTGTGTGGTTATATCTGTAAGGCACTACAAGGGAACAATGGTCAAACCTAAGACTGCGGAGGATTCAGAGAATTATAGCACAAAGGTGCAAGAGGAGGTGGACTACACACACATGGCTGACAGTAGCACACGCACACACAGATAATCACGTTGTACATGCCTATGTTATTATAACCACTTTGTGCAATCACATTGGAAAAAAGAGAAACAAATCAATTCTATTGGTATCAGAAAAAGCTCTTGATAAAAGAATCTGGGTGCAGACTGCTACATTCTAAAAACAGGGCCCGGCTAAGACTCCTATACCTATAACATAAGTCTCCTCAAAAAGGTGAGAACGAAAAATCGAAGGGAAAATAGCTATAAATACATTTAATGTTTTTTTTGTCTTTTGTTGGTTATATTTCCAGAAGATTCCTGACTCTGTCTGTTGGAGAAGGAGGGTGCTTCGTTCTCTCTCCCACACCTTGAATGATTTGGAAATGTTTAAGACAGTTCAAGGCCATCGTTATTTTTTTTAATTCTTTGAAGAGCAGCAGGTTTCCGTATTTCACCTTCATTCCCAAATCCTCATGGGAATTCTCACATTGGGAATTCCAACATCCAGAGAGGGACCCCCAATTCAAGAAGAGAAGACAAAACAAAAAGCCGTGTTAGAAGAACAGAAACCCTCCATCTCTCTCAAACGCCTGTCACGAAGACCTTGCTGTAAAAGAATGAGAAAAATAAAATAAAACCAAGAGAGAAAACAAAGCAAAACTGGCCCTTTTGGAGAAAAAAATGCACACCTCCTTACCCTTAGAGGGGCTGTGTATTTCCCTTTTCCTCTCTGTCGTTATATCTTCAAGTTAAACGTGACAGTTTCATAAAGAATGCATGTCTCTCTATCTCTCTGTCCGTGGAGTAAGGATAGGGAGGGAGGACATGGGGTGAGCAGCATCAGTAGTGCTGGGGTTGGGGTTGGGGGGGGGGGTCTGGGTCTCCAGTGTGTTGGCTTGGCTCTAGAGGTAAGGGTACTGGTTCACCTTGGTGGGGCTCAGTGGGTATCCAGTGTAGACAGTGGAGGCAGGCGAGGCGCTGATGTACGTCTGGTGGGTAAACTGGGCCTGGTACTGGCTGTGGTGGAGGGTGGGCGAGGGCAGCACACCGTGCCCCATGCTGACAGGCACCTGGTGGACGATGCCCGGTGTGTGGTATGTGGCGTGTTGGACCGTGTGGCGGGCCGAGCCCTGAGTTGCCACCAGGTGGGCCACGGTGCCTGTGGAGCCCAGGGCGACGGGCGCGGCGGTGTAGGTGTAGAGGTGAGGCTGGCCGGGCAGGTGGGTGGCAGCCAGGTGGGTGGCAGACAGGTGGGTGGCAGCCAGGTGGGTGTGCACGTTGGCAGTGTGAGAGGGGCTGTTGTGGTGCTGGAAGGAGTAGGGGGCCTGGGCTGCGATGGTTGGGGTGATGTAAGCCTGCTGGCGCCGGTGGCCTCCGTTCCTCTCAGCTACCATGTGCTGCTGGGCCTTGAGAGGGAGAGACATGAGGATGGAGTCAGTGCAATCCAAATTCTAGTCTGTCAGAGACAAACTTTCCACACGGTAAATGATACGAGGTCATTTAGATGGGTTCTTACTTGGCTCTCTCTCCATACCTGGCTGAGATTGAGAGGCTGCTGCTGCTGGAAGGGGTGTGGCCCCGAGCGCTGCTGTCGGTAAGCCATACCCCCCGAAAGGTGGTTGTTGCCAGACATCATACCCACGCCGTTGGAGGTTTTGAACTTATACGCCGAATTCTGATGATTCATTGCATCTGAAGTGTAAATGGGACAAGGTAAAGAGGTCAATCCAGGTCAAGAAAATAACACAAGTACAGTATACAAACACAAAACACCCAATTGTTGACCAAGGTAGCAACAGTAACCAATGGGGCGGGACTTAGCGAATGGGTAAACTGGAGTACCGACAATGATAATAATGATCATATTCAACTCAAATAAAAAGCTATCTCTACAGTATATAGTATTTCCTATACTCTAGATGAGTATCGACCATCCCTCCTTGTCTACATGGGTGTGCGGATCTGTGTAGGTACCTGTGTAGATATCTGTGTAGATACCTGGCATCAGGCGCTCACACTCGCTCAGCACCTCGCTGGACTGGCTCTTCAGAGGGGGGATGATGATGGTGCGGGGGTTGTTGCCGTTGCTGTAGTTGTCCAGCAAGGTGGTCTTGGAGTCATGGTAGCCGTTGTTGTTGGCCAGCCTGGACTCTACGGCATAGGGACTGTTGTTACTGGACAGGTCCGAGTCGGGGGAGTCGTGTACCGTCACACAGCTGATGACGTTCTTCCTATGCTTGGACAAGCTGCAAGGAGGAGGATGCACTCTATTTAATGCTACATATAGTACTCATCAGCCTACTAACCTACTGACCAATGTTTGTGTCGATTCCGATTCAGATTCCATAATTCAGATCAATTCACTGATAAATGCCCTTATGCCAATCATGTCCAATCTTATTACAGAATTCAATCAAACATATTTATAAAGCCCTTTTTACATCAGCAGATGTCACAAAGTGCTAAACAGAAACCACAAATAGTGAGAAACGCAGATGTAGAAGCACGGTGGCTAGGAAAAACTCTCTAGAAAGGCCAGAACCTAGGAAGAAACCTAGAGAGGAACCAGGCTATGAGGGGTGGCCAGTCAACTTCTGGCTGTGCCGGGTGGAATTGTCTGGAACTGAAACGATATCAAACCCAACTTTGTCAGTAATGACACTAAACATGGCCTCCTGTTTTGTATTAAACCCTGGCTCCCAGATCTCTGCATGCGTGTAATGTCTGACCCAAAATGGCTGACTTGTACCTGGTATGGTTGGTGTTGCTCTGCTTGTGATCATCTTCCTCGTCTGTGTCACTGCTGATGGTGATTATACTGACAGCGGGGCTGGGTGTATCAGGGATGATGATGGTCTGACGCGGCCTGTTGTGGTGCTGGTGGTGGTCCTGGGTGGTGCTGGAAGCCTGCTCTGCTTCACCCACTCCCCACCCTCCGCAACCCTGTGGGGGTCCACAGCCAGAGCTGGAGGAGGGGGCGTGGTTCTGGAGCACAGCACAGCGTGGAGGGGTGTTCTCCTTCACCCGCTTGGAGCGCTGTGGGGACAGTACCGCCTGGGAGGAGGACACCTCGTATGCAGACACGTTCCTGCCGGGAGAGAGAGGAGAGAAGGATGAGCCAATATTAGGTTAACAACTACTACATACTACATACTACATACTATATACTTCTTACACATGTAAAAGGTCCTGTGTATGGACATAATAACAATACTTAAGACACTGGCCAGGTAAGGGTCAGCAGAATATTAGCAATTCTTAAGTTTCACTTTCGTCTTCGCGTGGGGAAAGCGTCCTTGTGTTCTGATTGGTTGAAGGTTGAAAGTCAGCAGCACCGGTCAACTACAGGTGATGGCCAGTCACTGACTGTTTTGTGTTCAGACCTAAAGAGATCCTAGTTGAGAAAACGAGTTGTGTAGGAGATCCTAGTTGTGTAGGAGGTCCTAGTTGTGTAGGAGATCCTAGTTGTGTAGGAGGTCCTAGTTGAGAAAACGAGTTGTGTAGGAGATCCTAGTTGAGTAGGAGGTCCTAGTTGAGTAGGAGGTCCTAGTTGTGTTGGAGATCCTAGTTGTGTAGGAGATCCTAGTTGAGTAGGAGGTCCTAGTTGAGTAGGAGGTCCTAGTTGAGAAAACGAGTTGTGTAGGAGGTCCTAGTTGTGTAGGAGATCCTAGTTGAGTAGGAGGTCCTAGTTGAGAAAACGAGTTGTGTAGGAGGTCCTAGTTGTGTAGGAGATCCTAGTTGAGTAGGAGGTCCTAGTTGAGAAAACGAGTTGTGTAGGAGGTCCTAGTTGTGTAGGAGATCCTAGTTGAGAAAACGAGTTGTGTAGGAGGTCCTAGTTGTGTAGGAGATCCTAGTTGAGAAAACGAGTTGTGTAGGAGATCCTAGTTGTGTAGTAGGTCCTAGTTGAGTAGGAGGTCCTAGTTGAGTAGGAGGTCCTAGTTGAGAAAACGAGTTGTGTAGGAGGTCCTAGTTGTGTAGGAGATCCTAGTTGAGTAGGAGGTCCTAGTTGAGAAAACGAGTTGTGTAGGAGGTCCTAGTTGTGTAGGAGATCCTAGTTGAGTAGGAGGTCCTAGTTGAGAAAACGAGTTGTGTAGGAGGTCCTAGTTGTGTAGGAGATCCTAGTTGAGAAAACGAGTTGTGTAGGAGGTCCTAGTTGTGTAGGAGATCCTAGTTGAGAAAACGAGTTGTGTAGGAGATCCTAGTTGTGTAGTAGGTCCTAGTTGTGTTGGAGGTCCTAGTTGTGTTGGAGATCCTAGTTGTGTAGGAGATCCTAGTTGTGTAGGAGGTCCTAGTTGAGAAAACGAGTTGTGTAGGAGATCCTAGTTGTGTAGGAGATCCTAGTTGTGTAGGAGAGCCTAGTTGTGTAGGAGGTCCTAGTTGAGAAAACGAGTTGTGTAGGAGATCCTAGTTGTGTAGGCGGTCCTAGTTGTGTAGGAGATCCTAGTTGTGTCGGAGATCCTAGTTGTGTAAGATATCCTAGTTGTGTAGGAGATCCTAGTTGTGTAGGAGATCCTAGTTGAGAAAACAAGTTGTGTAGAAGGTCCTAGTTGTGTAGGAGATCCTAGTTGTGTAAGAGATCCTAGTCGTGTTGGAGGTCCTAGTTGTGTTGGAGGTCCTAATTGTGTTGGAGGTCCTAGTTGTGTTGGAGGTCCTAGTTGTGTTGGAGATCCTAGTTGTGTAGGAGATCCTAGTTGTGTAGGAGGTCCTAGTTGTGTAGGAGATCCTAGTTGTGTTGGAGGTCCTAGTTGTGTTGGAGGTCCTAGTTGTGTTGGAGGTCCTAGTTGTGTAGGAGGTCCTAGTTGTGTAGGAGATCCTAGTTGTGTTGGAGGTCCTAGTTGTGCTTACCTGGCAGTCATCTGATGCTGCTTGGTCTTTTTGGAAGAAGAGTTGTTGTTATTGGTCAACGGTTGCCTCATCACATGGGCCACGCCCACATTGAGAGGCTGGTTCTGGTTGGATGGTAGGGTGACGTGGCCAGTCAGCAGCGCCGGCTGTTGCATGATGGGATTGTAATGGCCGCTGTGCTGGTGAGAATTCCTGAAACACAACATATGTCTCATCACTACTCTGAACCTGTGTTTTATGTGTATGTGTTTAAGTTTAAACACTGTCATGGAGAACTTGCCGATTTTAATCTCTAAGCACATATCTATAACAGCACATACGCACGCACATACTGCTTCATTTGAGGGACTAGAGTTTAAACAAAGCATGTGTATTTCCCAGAGGAGCCTGTGGGTGGCAGCAGTCACCGCATGAGACAGAGGGGAGAAAAGAGAGCGGAAGAGAGGGGAGGGCATGCGGAGCTGACACCAGAAGCTGTAGAGGGATAGCGCTGCAGAGAAGTGTGACACTTTCACAATCATCTTTGTGAGGATAATGGAGCTGTGGGTGGCGAGAGAGAGAGAGAGAGAGAGAGAGAGAGAGAGAGAGAGAGAGAGAGAGAGAGAGAGAGAGTGAGAGAGGGGGAAAGGGAGAGAGAGAGAGAGAGGGGGAAAGGGAGAGAGGGGGAGAGAGAGAGAGAGCGAGAGAGAGAGAGAGAGAGAGAGAGAGAGAGAGAGAGAGAGAGAGAGAGAGGGGGGGGGGAGTAGAGAGAGACGTGTCTGGCCAACACCCTGTCCTTAGACGGCACTGCTAAATTACACACACACACAAACACACTCATATACCTGCATCCTGCTTATCTTCCTGCAGGCACCATCCATCTAACATGTGATCCATGTGACATGCCATGCCTGGGATGATGTCCTTTTATGTGCATACATCTCATCTCCCTGAGGTAAATGTGCTCTTATAAAAGCCTCGCTGTTCACTTATAGACTGTGATTCATAGCAGCCCTCTGAGTGCCTGTCACAAGGCCATGCTCCTCTGTCAATCAGGACACTGCTGTGCTGATCCTCTCTGCACTTTGTAAACATCCGAACTTTCGCTGTTGACCAGGCTTTAATACACAGTTGGTCAATGAAACTAGCCTGGAATCCAAAGCGATACGCTCTGTCTCATCATGGTGAAATGGAGGATATAAAATTGGATTGCAGGCTACAATGAAACCGCTGTACCTTTGTCATTTGGCTTCACTTACAGATATGCCAGGCTTATACTGTTGGTACGTGAGACCAAGTCTAATGCTTCATGACTATTCTGGTCTTATAGGTTTTGATCAATTAATTTGTTATGGTAGTGTCTTGCATCTTTTCAGATGCCCAGCCCACATGTGCTTATAAGACACTGGATTGCCAAAAAAGTATACAATTTACAGTGTGCAACATAAAGAGGAGGCATGTTCTTTACCTCCAGTTAGCCAGGGGCTGTGAGGCCATCATGGAGTCTGGGATGACGGTGGCGTGCTGGACCGAGGTGTGGGTAAGCTGCTGCCAGGCCGGGGGTAGGAGTATCTGCTGGGTGCCACTGGGCCAGGCCTGCTAGGGGGATAGATGGGGAAGACAGGGGAGAGAGGAAGGAAGAGAATAAGAAGAATTCTGGACAGCCTCAGAATGAAATAGAACACTATTTCCATTCTATATCGTTTTCTATCATATCTCTAATTAACCCTGCGCTTCAACCATGTGAGGTATACTTAAGCAATAAGGCCAGAGGGGGTGTGGTATATGGCCAATATACCATGGCTAAAGGCTGTTTTTATGCACGCCGCAACGTGGAGTGCCTGGACACAGCCCTTAGCTGTGGTATATTGGCCATATATCACAAACCCCCGAGGTGCCTTATTGCTATTATAAACTGGTTAGCAACGTAATTAGAGCAGTTTTGTCCACCAAGTTTAAACACTCAGTTTATAATCAGTCTTAGGTAGGAAGAACACATCCTAAACAAATGTGTTGTTTTATCTCCCATTGTTTTAATTCCAGAGATTAAAGCAACAGGGAAAACAAGAGAAAATAATTGAATGCGCTAAAGTGTAACAAAAGATAAGGACTCCCTGTAAAAAAACACAAAACAGCCAATAGGTTTGCAGATACAAGCAGAACAACTGACCAGCGTCAGGCTGTTTAAACAAAACCAGTTGAATTCTCTGGCCTTGCAGACAGCACACATCAACAGAGCATAGATAGGACTTTGGATGTTTGATAAAGATGTGTTGCCTCTCCCCTCCTGGTTCCTGTGTGTGTGCTGAAGTGTTTGGCATTATCCAAATCAGTTCCGCTTTTAATTAAATTCACATTGTTGCTGTGAAAGGACCTGCTTTTGTATTACTGGTGCAACACGCAGAGAGTTTCCAGGCATAATATGCCTCGAGTGTGTGTGTGTGTGTGTGTGTGTGTGTGTGTGTGTGTGTGTGTGTGCGTGTGTGCGAGCGAGCGTGCGTGAGTGCGTGCGTGTGTCTGCAGCCCTAATAGTTTAATGCAGCTCTATTGATTAGCACTTTAATGTGGGGTTCTAATGAATTGTTCCTTTATTAGCATTTGCACATTCTATTTACCTCGGCAGCATCGGTACGTGTTGCAGCACACAGCACAGCACAGCACAGAGGACAAAGCACTCAATACTTCAGCCTACATCTGGGCTGGGCTCATACGGAGTGCCAAGCATACATCTCCAGGTCTGTTCTTCGGGTGTCGTCCGCATTTCTTGGCACAATGTAACTGTTCAACTCTACTGTTAAAAAATGATTGTGAGGTTGAACAGCGTATGACCGCTAGCTTGTGGGAGTGGAATTGTTTTGTCTGAGGTACGTTGGGAGAGATGATTAACTTCAAACAAAAACAGTCCATGGGTGAAGGGGGAGGGAGGCATCTTTAGGTCAACAAAACATGACCGGGCTGTGGATGGATAAAGGACACAGGCACAGCCAATGGAAAAGCACGAAAACCCGGCCAATAGAAGACAACCTAAGCCACTTGCAGACCCCCTTTACATATCCCATGGTTAAATTCACATCTCAAGTCCTTTTATCAACATGCCAGAACCCATTAAGAGCCACTAATACTTCCATCGCCTTCTCTCCACCCCTCTATCTCTTCATCCATCCTGCTCACTCCATTCCTGGCAGTATGCATTCCTCTCTCGCCGGGCGTCTGTGTTGTGTAATCGGCCTGTCTGCCCCTAACCCGGTTAAGAGGCCCTTTTCTTTTCTTCCCAGGCCCATCGCCCCAGTAGCAGCGGTGCTAGCTAGTTCCCCGCCTCCCAACAACAACCTCTTCTCCCCGAGGAAAAAACCCTTTGTCACCTCAGGGCCCTGAAAGCCCTGGCTCTCACTCCCCAATTGTTTCCAAATTTTCTGCATTCCTGATCCAGATAAAGGTCCTGCCTGGCTGCCTGCCTGGGGCCCACCTTCACAGCTCCACCACCCAGCCTCAGCTCTGCTCTACAGACACCCAGAGAGATTGAGCCCGACCTGGGCCGAGGGTGGGCTGTGGCTGCAGAAAGGCCTGAAGGCTAAACCCACCCACACCCACTAGAGACCTCCCAGAGCAAAGGGAATGAGGGATTTAGATCCAGTACTTCCACGTATTGGATGTGCTACTGATCTGTACAAACGGCATGCTTTGTACTGTAGAATTGAATATACTGTAGAAATATTGTATAAAAGCTTCTTTTGAGGCAGTCTTTCTGAATGAATGCTATAAATGAAGTTAATGCTATAGGGTATAGGGTGACCTTTGTAGCCTTTTGGAGTTGAGCGAACCCCTAATCTGTCCCTCTCTTCTGAGGCCTATAATTCCAGAGTGCCTGACTTGGAAGCAGCCCTAAAGCTAATCATCATTTGGAATCTGACAGATTAGTCTTCTACACAGCACAGAGAGCCTCGCTAGTTGGCTACTGCATGATTAACAAGAGATAAGGGAACCCTTCTTACTCCTAGGACTTTAAAGCGCTTATGGAAATTTCCAGAAACCAGAGGGGGAGGTGGCCTACTGCTCCACTTTACGACTTTATAGTCTATTGTAGGAATAATGCATGGGTATGTATGTTCTTTCAAACGACTGTACATTAGCTGGTAAACCTACTACAGCTACACTGCTAAGGATTTTAGTGAGAACTCTGAACGTGAACAAACAAATTCTCCCTTGTTCATCAAACCATGGCAGCCTCTTCCTCCAGGAGAAAGGGAGGGTGAGAGGACACTAGAAACAGGGTTTAACTGACTCAGGCAAAGCAGCTACCAGCAGGGGCAGAAGGATCACAAGAACACACAGACTGACTCCCTGCCTTGATCAAAGGCTAGCCTGTTACACTGATGTAGGTAAAGGATACAGAGGTACGGCCTGACATTTCCAAAGTAGCTTTCATCAACAAAAGCATACAAAATACCCTTTTAGCCATATGTGTGTTTAGGGAGACATTCATGTCTCCCAGTAAATAGAATAGGTTCAGTGTATTGTGCACCACAGGGGAACAAAGATGAGCTATCATTATGAGTTCAGAGATGCAATTAAGGGACTATATGTGGGCCCCCTGATCTCCACGACGACGGCCGCGTCACTACTCCCTACCTGTGTCAACAGGCCTGTCTGGATCTGCAGCGGCTGAGCGCCGGGGGCCTGCGTCACTATAGGAACGGCATTCTCCATCCGCACAGAGTAGCCTGTGTGCTTGGACGGGGAAGCCTGCAGCCCTGAGGACACACAACCACATAGATGAGGTCAACAACAACAACAATACTCTATGTGTCACACAAAAAGGCCTGCACCCTGGAAGAAACAATGATGGCAAAATTGTTCAAGAAAAAATATTCATTTCAAAACAGTTTATTAGTTTATAGTGATACTGTACTCAATTACTGATTCATCTTGAAAACATTAAGTTAGTAATGACAACATAAATTATATCTATATAACCCTTGGTTGAGTGGAGCAAACAGGAAATGAAAATTCTTATCCGCCGTTCCACAGGAACCACCCCCCCCCCCCCAAAAAAAAGAATGTTTCTTTCAGTATTAACCTCATAAACAGAGGTTAGACCAGAGCGGTGGTTCAAAAGCATCAATCATAGATAAATGCATTTTTAAATGACTAATTAGCTCATAAATGTATCACAGCATATCTCTTCAACATGAAGACTGCCGTGGCCTTGGGGGGTCAGTGGAAGTTACAGAACAAAAAAATCTACACAGCCAGTGGTGTGCAGTGCCTGCTCACAGCTTGATCAGCCCTTCTCTCTTCAGGAGAAAAACAAAACTCCCTGGTGCTGATCTAGTCTACTGAAACTGACTGAGCCTTTGACAGGCAGTGTTTGAAATAGTTGCCGTTACTCATTTTGGGTGCCGGTACTGTTTATATTTACTTTTGAGCTAATATTCTATAAGACGAATAGGAGCTCAAGCAGTAGAACATTTGAGGTGCCGGTACTCAGCACCAGTGAGCTCCTTCCCAAGTCAAGCACTGTTTGCTATATAACGGCTTATAGAGGCTATTTTAATTCACTCATTTAGCATTTATGTATACAGGTAATCCTGTTGCAATCTTTTATCTTTCTGATGCTTTTTCAAAGTAAACCTGTTCCAAGATGGCGGCAAACAATCCATCGTTACAGACACCTAACCACTGATCTAGGACCAATGCTTAAGGTTAAGCTCAGGGATAGGGGAAGCTGATCCTAGATCTGTGGCCTTTTTACACAGCATACACACATACATCAGTTGGTTTAATCTCTTACCTTGGAAGCCTGGTGGACAGACGATGAGGGCCTGCTGGAAGGGGTCAGGCCGGGCAGGACAGAGTTGAGGGGCCCCGGGCTGCAGGGGCATGCTCCTTTGGGCCACGGCAGCCATGGAGGCTGCGGACGGCTGGTAGAGTGCAGATGGGTAGTTTAGTATGGAGACTTCGGGGTTGGCAAGGGAAAGGGTGGCACTGGTGGTGGAGGGAGCTAGGTTGGTGGCCTAAAGTAAGAATGGGATCGAAAACAAAAAGCCATGAGGAAATGCTGGGTGGTGGTGGTAAGCTCAAAAGGTTCTGAAGGTTGGTGGGTTGCTGGGGGGGGGGATACTATCATAACTCATCGCGACATAAAATATAATTGTCATTTATTTATTATGCGTTAGATGTCTTAATGGTACATTAGTGATACATTCAAACAGAGGGCAAAATTAGGGCATTGTAATATCTCTCTGAATATTATAAATATCAGTGTGATATTTCTCAGCCTGTGTCCATCAGCTTTAATGTACTGTACATGTTGCATTTCAGTGAAAAGAGTGAGAGAACCTAGAGAAAGAGAGAAATAGAGTATGTGATTGAAAGAGAGAATCAATGTGACAAATCACTTCCATCACCAACCTAGTATTTGATAGTGCTATAATTACTGTACATAAACAATACATTGAGCCACAGAGGATTATTTGTCCATACTGTACATGTACATACACACATACTGTTAGAGCTGCCACAAGTATGCACGTCAATGGAGATTCTCTCAATGTATTGTGAACACAACTAAATATCCACATGCATGTACACACTCAGAGGCTTCAATGAAGCACTATAGGAACCAGACAGAAACACTGATCTGGGTTATATTCATAAGGCACCAAACAGATGAAACTGGACTGAAACAAAGAGGGACTACCTGAGCTGGTCCAATAAGAAGCACTTGTTTTTGTTTTCCGTTGCAAAACATTTTTGCTACATTTTGCTACAGTGAGCCCTAATGAATAAAACCCAGGTTAGAGGAGACGAGACAAAAAGACAAATCCTTTCTCCTCCCAGTGTCTTTGTCCTCCCTCTGGCTACACGACAATATGTCTCAACGGACCCAAATAATCCTGGACTCAAGACACGCCATTATCTCTGTGAAGGGTCAACATTGAAAGAGCCAACTGGATTCCTAAGTGACAGAATTGAGTCTTATGCAATGCTCTTAAAATGCAAATGTTGCCAAAGTCTAATAATGAGCAGAGTAGTTGCTGGGCAAACTGACATTTTGTCTCTCGGCTTCACTATCTTGACTCCACATCTTTATCCTTGAGCAGACCTATTTCAAAAGATGTCAGGCACTTGCTAATTGCGTGAACTGCTGTAAACCTGGGTCGTATTCATTAGGGCATACCGTAACGAAACGGATTGCAACGGACAACAAAAAAGAGGGTTCTTAATTGACAAGTTCAGGTAGTCCCTCCCTGTTTTAGTCTGTTTTCTTCTGTTTGGTGCCTAATCAATATGACCTTGGACATGGGGAGATCATCAATGAGGCCTAAGTAAGGCTTAAAGATAGCTTTGATAGGAACAAATGTTTTTAAAGACACCCAGTGCGCTCAGGTCTTAACTCAAATACTATTTGTTCGACAACACCCGGATTAATTAGGGTCTTTTCATTAAGCCTGAGTGGTTGAAAATTCAGAGACGGCACGTTCATTTTTCATTTTGCACATCTTAGCAAGCTCGATGAGCACCGGGGGAGGGGAGTTAATCAATATGCAAGTGTGGCATTCATCATACACAACACAGAGAGAGCCTGCAAATAAAAAACTCAAAGACATTTCAATGTTTTCCGGCTAAATAAATCACTTACTTAGCGCTGCTCATACCACACAGAACCAAGTTGCTCTGATGGCGAGGTAGAAAAATGAGCGTTAAGCTATTTATTACAGCGCAGTCTAGGTTTTACCTCGACCTGCACAGAGTGGGTTCTGTGCCTGTCAATATGTTTAGTGATAAAGAACACTGTTTGCCAGAAAAAAACGAGAGCTGCAAATCTAATTCAGCACAATCTGAAAAATGTAAGTATGCAGCCATTTCATGATTCCAGCAGAAGCAAAAAGTCAGCAGTATAGAGTCACATACACCCCACAAAGCCCTACATGCTGAAGCTCAAAAGGCAAAAGGAAGAGAAACAGGAGGAGGAGAGGAGGAGGAGGAGGAAGCCCGCTGGTGGGATTTTGAAGGCCTGAAAAGCGCTAAACTGCAAGCCAAGCAGGAAGTGTAAGTTTGTCATGTATCTCTTCAGCAGTTTGTGACAGTCCCCCATGAGCCTGAGGCACAGACAGACACCTAGCTTGGCTGTCTTGGCCTTAATATGCTGCTTTAGCGTCCCTACTATAGGGAGTGTTTTCTTGCAAATGGTCAATGCATTGCCTTCAAATAAAGAGATGTGGGCTGATTGTGCGTACTGTGCTGTGTAAAGTGTTTGCCTGAAAAAACACACGAACCAAGCTAATGGTTGCCCAGCCAATGGGACGTCCTGAGGATACTAGGTGACACTCCCATTAGGTCCCTTAAGGGTTTTGACGCAACGTTCTAAGAACCTTGTGTGATAGTCCCAAGGGAAAGTTCTCTGGGGGACCTTTGTCTACTTCCCTGTAAGCTCCCAGGACGTCACTGAGGACCATGTGAGGACCTTATTAGGACATTCTCAGGACCATTCCACCTGCATTTTTTATTGAACCGGTGGTAAGCTTTTTTGCTTCAGTAGTGACCAGCGGCGTGAAACTATAGTTTTCCTTCACTCAAAATAAAACATTTGTCAAAAATAGCTTCCTTTTAATCAGAAAAGTGTAACGCTATTTGGCTAGCAGCCGCACATAATTAAATTAGCTTGCAAGGTCTTTTTTGCAAAAATAATGCATGGCCATCAAATTTCTAATGTTTATCGTAGAAAGAATTTCCTAATGTTTTGATGAAGTCAATCTTGCAGGGACAAACTGGGGACTAGACAAAACCTCCAGGGGACCACGACAGAACGTCTCAAAGAATGTCCTCTGGGACGTCCCCGGGACCAGCCGGGAACTCGACGAAACACCCAGGGGACCATGACACAATGTCCTGACGACTTTAACAGACCATTTCGTTACATCCCGGGGACGTCCTAATGACACATTGTTTGCAACGTGTATTGCACACGTCATTACTACATTAGCTTGCTACATGTCCTGGTTATGGATAGTGCTGGTCACCACCGACAGTAGTTGAGGTTGTATGAATTGTGAGGAGTATGTGAAGTAAAATCATCCACACTGTGCACAGTAGGTACCTGGCTGTGCACAGTGTTGAGCTGGTTGTTGAATGTCATGGTGAGGTTGGTAGAGGTGCTGGGGGCCACGTGGGTGATGAAGGGGGTCTTGCTCTGGTTGACCGTGTCATACATGCCCACACGACGCTTACAGATATCCATGTTCTGGAAGCAGGACTTGACACTGGAGTGAGAGAGGGTGGGGGGGGAGGGGGAGAGAGAGAGGTGAGTATGAGCCTGCCTCATTTCGATTTAGTTCAGTTACTAGGCTACTTTTTGCCCAGTTATCTATTCACTATCTAACTATGTCCATGAGATACGGGGTGGAACCTCTAGAATAGACGTACTGTGTGCTGTGGGGGAGGAGGTGGGTCATGGTTATGAAGGGATGATTGAGGGTCTCGATGGGGGTGATCCTTTTGTCTGCGTCGATTGTCAGCATCTTGGTCAACAAGTCGATGAACTCTCTCCTGTCTGCCTTCTCCGCGAGCATGTCACTACCCTCCAGATCTGCCGTCATATTCACCTGCAGACAGACAACATACAGAATAAGCATTAGCGATTAGCATTTCGGAGGGACATTTTCAGACCTTAAAGGGGCAATCTGCAGTGTAAACAATAACAAAGCCTGACCCAAACACTGATATGGTAAACAGCTGAAGGATGGGGTTGGAGAAATGTCACCGCTCTTAAATTCATAGACAGAGTTATGGATGCAATGACTGACCATAAAAATGACATTTTTAAACCATATTTTGAGGCTATATATTGTTTACAATAATTTTGTTGATAAACAAAGGAGTAAAACAAGCTCATATTTGGGTAAGATGGGGTAAGATAATTTAACTAAGCTCATACGTTTAACTAAGCTAGTCTTCAAGAATCAATAGGTATATATCATACATTTAAAAGTCAAAAAATGGATGTAGCAATCGCAGATTTCCCCTGACCTTAAAGTGTTTACTGAGGCCGTGTCTGAAATGGCACCCTATTCTGTATATAGTGTGCTACTTTTGACTAGAGCCCTATGGGAATAGTGTGCCATTTCAGAGGCAGCCTGTACTATTGCTGCGAAGGACAGGAAAAACACTGCTGCCTTTCCCATGGATAGAACTATTTATAAACACACATACGACCTTCATAAGGCTTCATCAGTTAGGGTGTCAACACCAGTGTCACAGCGCATAGTGATACCCTTGCACCTTACTGACATTACAAACATTTACACTGGTATTCATAGAAAAGAGCGGAGCCGCTTCAAAACTCCACTGGCGCCGTCGCTGAGATTTTTATCTACTGCTGAGAAGCAAAATAAACGAAGAATTAACCCGATATGTATTGCTGTTTGCTTATTAAAAGAAGGTAAGGGGGAGGTAGAGGTAGGTAGAGGCTGAGGGGTAAAGGCTGAGGCAGAGGGGGAGAGGAGGAGGGGGAGGTAAAGACCGAGGCAGAGGGGGAGAGGGGGGGAGGTAGAGACTGAGTCAGAGGGGGAGGTAGAGGATGAGGCAGAGGGGGAGGTAGAGGCTGAGGCAGAGGGGGAAAGGAGGAGGGGGAGATAGAGCCTGAGTCGGAGGTAGAGGCTGAGGAGGGGAGGTAGAGGCTGAGGCAGAGGGGGAAAGGAGGAGAGGGAGGTAGAGACAGGCAGAGGGGGAGGTAGAGGTAGTGGGGAGGTAGAGGCTGAGGCAGAGGTAGAGGCTGAAGCAGAGGGGGAGGTAGAGGCTGAGGCAGAGGGGGAAAGGAGGAGAGGGAGGTAGAGACAGGCAGAGGGGGAGGTAGAGGTAGTGGGGAGGTTGAGGCAGAGGTAGAGGCTGAGGCGAGGCAGAGGAGGGGAGGTAGAGGCTGAGGCAGAGGGGGAAAGGAGGAGAGGGAGGTAGAGACTGAGGCAGAGGGGGAGGTAGAGGCAGTGGGGAGGTAGAGGCTGGGGCAGATTGGAAGAGGAGGAGGTAGAGGCTGAGGGGGAGAGGAGGAGGGGGAGGTAGAGGCTGGGGCAGAGGGGGAGGTAGAGGAGGAGGGGGAGGTAGAGGCTGAGAGATATGTAGAGGCAGAGTGGGAGGTAGAAGTAGAGGTAGATGGGGAAGTAGAGGCAGAGGGGGAGGTAGAGGTATAAACTGAGGCAGAGCCGCTCTGGAGCAGCCCACAGCCTTCAGTGGCATATCTGAGTTGGGGGACAGGGACACAGACGGGGACAAGCGTGCTTGTTTATTGCGATTGCTATGCTGAGATAGCGGGCCCGTTTTTCATAAAGATACAGCTTACCTATAGCCCTGCTTCAGGGGCTATCTGATGTACTGCCAGTCAACGCCAAACAATATGATTGAGTTCTCGTTCCTACGCAAGTTATTCAGGCTCCGTCCCTAACCCCTCCCTGCCTCGCACATCTCCACTCGCCGTGATAAAGGAATAATCTCTGGAATGAGGTGGGGAAAATAATCACGCTGTCCTCTGCGAGAGGGAAAAATTACTTTGGGAAATGCACTCAGTCGAATTGCGAATGTGTCGCCTTGCCTATGTATGTGTACGGAGGCAATCTAACTCCATACTAGCAATGTAGCACAGCAGAAATGTACAGTATATATGTTAATGTTACGGAGAACAGCAGGCATTCTATTGTAGTGAATTGATTGAATGCCGAGCCATAGCAAGACCTCTCTATGAGTATGCTAGATCATAAAGTCAAAGAGCAGTAGAATACTTTTAGTATAATCATCACTTCTTTTTATCCTGCCCACAACACAAAAAGCTCTGAAATTGAGCATGTTCCTATTATACACTGAACAAAAATATAAACATATATAAACATCAAATATTGTGCACACATTTGTTTACATCCCAGTTAGTGAGCCTTTCTCTTCTGCCAATATATCCATCCAACTGACAGGTGTGGCATATCAAGAATGATCATTACACAGGTGCACCTTGTGCTTGGGACAATAAAAATACCCTTTAAAATGTGCAGTTTTGTCATACAACACAATGCCACAGATGTCTCAGAAGTTTTGAGGGAGCCTGCGATTGGCATGCTGACTGCATGCATTTCCACCAGAGGTGTAGCCAATGAATTAAAATGTTATTTCTCTATAAGCCTCCAACGTCATTTTTTTTCGAGAATATGTCAGTATGTCCAACAGGCCTCACAACAGCAGACCACGTGCAACCACGCCAGCCCAGGACCTCCACATCCGGCGTCTTCAACCTGCGGGATCGTCTGAGATCAGCCACCTGGACATTGTGGGTTTGCACAACCGAAGAATGTCTGCACAAATTGTCAGAAACCATCTCAGGGAAGCTCATCTGCGTGCTTGTTGACCTCACCAGGGTCTTGACCTGACTGCGGTTCAGCGTCGTAACAGACTTCAGTGGGCAAATATTCACCTTCGATGTCTACTGGCACACAGGAGAAGTGTGCTCTTCACGGATTAATCCCAGTTTCAACTGTACCGGGCAGATGGCAGACAGCATGTATGGCGTCGTGTGGGCGAGGGGTTTGCTGATGTCAACGTTATGAACAGAGTGCAACATTGGTGGAGGTGGGGTTATGGTATGGTCAGGCATAAGCTACGGACAACAAACACGATTGCATTTTATCGATGGCAATTTGAATGCACAGAGATACCGTGACGAGATCCTGAGGCCCATTGTCGTGCCATTCATACGCCGCCATCACCTCATGTTTCAGCACGATAATGCACAGCTCCATGTCGCAAGGATCTGTACACAATTCCTGGAAGCTGAAAATGTCCCAGTCCTTCCATGGCCTGCATACTCACCAGACATGTCACCCATTGAGCACGTTTGGGATGCCCTGGATCGACAGTGCGTTCCAGTTCCCGACAATATCCAGCAACTTCGTACAGCCATTGAAGAGGAGTGGGACAACATTCCCCAGGCCACAATCAACAGCCTGATCAACTCTATGTGAAGGAGACGTGTCACGCTGCATGAGGCAAATGGTGGTCACACCAGATACTGTTTTTTTGGTCCAAGCCCCTACCTATTTTTTAAGGTATCTGTGACCAACAGATGCATATCTGTATTCCCAGTCACGTGAAATCCATAGATTAGGGCCTAATGAATTTATTTGAATTGACTGATTTCCTTATATGAACTGTAACTCAGTAAAATCTTTGAAATTGTTGCATGTTACGTTTCTATCTTTGTTCAGTGTAGTTTACATGACGAGTGCAGTGTCTGTATACGCATGTCTATGGATATTTCGGGCCTCAGAGACATTATATCATAGAAATAGAATCTAGAATCTAGTAACTCCTGAGGACCTACGACATGGCACTCCAGAACACGAGGACACGACAGCAGATGTTATTACACATTCCTGAGGACCTATGGCGTGGCACTCACTCCAGAACACAAGGACACGACCGCAGATGTTATTATAGAAATAGCATCTAGAATCTAGTGCTTCTATTTCTATACTGAGGAGCTGTGACATGACATGGCACTGGAGAACATGACAGCAGATGTCCAAGCTGCACTGGGACACATCAGGCTGCCTGTGCCTGAGGAGAGGTGGAGTTAACCATGCAAGACTATGATGTGTACAGAACAAACTCACAACCCTAATGTAGAATATCAGTTTTAATGTTGGACAACTAACAGCATCCCATCTGAGTTGAGGTCAGTAATATGACTTAGAGGAAAGGGAGAGTATTTAGTAGTAGTGAAACTGAATGTTAGGAGCTTGTCTTTCGGCCATTGCTTCGCTGTCAGCAACTGCTATTGTAAAGTCATGCTGGGTCGCAGAGTTGTGTGTGGTGAAAACATAGCCACGACTAAAATCTCTTGGCCTCCGTCTATCTAGTTCTCCATTCAGGCTGCATCCAGTTTAGCTAGTGCTAACTAGAGATCAAATGGAGATGGGTCCTCCAGAACTTTACGCTCTCCCCATATTTCCCAAGACAGTGTGGAAGCAACAAGAATGTCACCATTGGCAGACGTCCCAGTAATCAACCCAAGTCTCTCTCTCCTGTGCCTTCTGATATGATCCATTATACAAATGAAGACAGATGTCCACACTGCAAACTTATTTATCTGGCCAAAGATTCTGACTCGGCATGAGCTCTTCTCCCAATTAGGACTGGGCTCCTCTTTTTTTTTTACTTTCTGTTTATTTTAGTAACCTGTGTGTGCGTGTGTGTGTGTGTGTGTGTGTGAGAGAGCCTGCCTACCTGTGCGTCAGTGGAGGCTGCTTAGAGGAGGACGGCTCATAATAATGGCCAGAGCGGAGCGAATGGAATGGCATCAAACACCTGGAACCATGGAAACCACGTGTTTGATGTATTTGATACCATTCCACTGATTCCACTCCAGTCATTACCCACGAGTCCGTTATCCCCAATTAAGGTGCCACCACAACCTCTTGTGCTGTGTGTGTGTTTGTGTGTGTGTTGGATGGGGTCCTGGCATGTTGATTTCATTAGATCAGTGTTGTGTGTCTGGGAGTAGGAGCAGCTTGGAGATATGGCCTCCTAAACTAACCCAGGCAGAGGCACTAACTTCACCGAGCACCACTTCCGCTGAGCCTGCATACTATGCCAGACCTGGAGCACTCTGGCTGGGCACTGGGTCAACTCTAATAGTCCAGATGGGACATCAGTGAAGTAAACAATTGTTGGTCCGCATGAGGTGGACAACCCCAAGGACTTAACGTACCAGACGATTTGTGTGTGTGTGTGTGTGTGTGTGTGTGTGTGTGTGTGTGTGTGTGTGTGTGTGTGTGTGTGTGTGTGTGTGTGTGTGTGTGTGTGTGTGGTGTACGGAGCAAACTGCAATCAGATTGTAGACCTCAAGTCATATTTTACCTGACTTAATCTGTCATGTACCTTGACAACTTTTTATCCTCCCCTCAAGGAACAAGACATTTTAGATGCCTGAGAAATGTATCACGGTTTCCATCATTACCGGTATGTATGCTACAGTATGCGTGTTGATAAAACTAGTATGTTTGGGCGGGTGACAGTGAGAACAAAATATGGGCAGGGACACTATCGTATCATTATCTGCAAAATGTCATAGGTCTGTGTCAACTTTCCCACCGCAATCGGAATGAGAGTTGGGGAGAGGAGACGTGTTATGAGAAGGATCACATAAGATATAAGCCGTTTGGCGACAGTGCTTTTCTACACCAGGGTTTAGTTGTATGAGTCACTTCCTGGTTACGTAAACATTGTAATGCATCCTTTCTTTGTTTTACTAAACAAATGGGTTCCCACAGGTGTTCTCTCTGTAAACGTTGCGCTGGAGAGAGCAAGCTCTTGTTCATTGGGCAGCAAACGGAAGAAAACGGACTGAAACAGGCAGGGACTACCTGGACTATTCCAATAAGAAACCCTAATTTAAATTTGCCCTTGTGAAATGTTTTAAAATGATTTCCAGATGAATACGACCTATCTAAGGGCTAAAGGCTATTGTCTTGCTTCCCACGCTGCAAATCCTCTAGCCTTCTCTGTCTCGTTGTGTACATGTCCTACACAGACGAGTCCAGTTAGGTGATGGCCACAACATTCACCCAGCTTAAATAAGAAAGCAAACTACACACAGGAAATACTGTGACTGAGTTGACCAAATGCTCGACTACGATGTCAGCCTGTCATTTATTAAGCGGTGGTTTTAGAGAAAATAAGAAGAAAGAAAATAATCTGAAATGAAGAAGGGTTTCAGTCGAAGCACAGACGGTTTCATTTCCCCTGTGCGACTGCATATGCAAAGGGCCCCACTGCGTGTGTGTGTGTGTGTGTGTGTGAGTGTGTCTGTGCATGCGTGCATGTGTGTGTATTGTATATACAGTGCTCTGAACCTGCGCCATATCGTCCAGGCAGTTGAAGATGTACTTCCGGGCCTCCTTCGACTTGATCGCTGTCTCTCCTTCATGGTCCTCGGGTGTCTGTGGAGACAAGAAACAGATGGTCCATTCAGTTCCCATGAGACTTCCTCTAGTCTCTGAAAATACTCTATTTACATGTCCCTCATTACAGACTATTGTTTATAGGCAGCAGGACTGAGCTAGCTAGCAGGACCGAGCACTATTGTTTATAGGCAGCAGGACTGAGCTAGATAGCAGGACCGAGCACTATTGTTTATAGGCAGCAGGACTGAGCTAGCTAGCAGGACCGAGCACTATTGTTTATAGGCAGCAGGACTGAGCTAGCTAGCAGGACCGAGCACTATTGTTTATAGGCAGCAGAACTGAGCTAGCTAGCAGGACTGAGCACTATTGTTTATCGGCAGCAGGACTGAGCTAGCTAGCAGGACTGAGCACTATTGTTTATCGGCAGCAGAACTGAGCTAGCTAGCAGGACCGAGCACTATTGTTTATAGGCAGCAGGACTGAGCTAGCTAGCAGGACTGAGCACTATTGTTTATAGGCAGCAGGACTGAGCTAGCTAGCAGGACTGAGCACTATTGTTTATCGGCAGCAGGACTGAGCTAGCTAGCAGGACTGAGCTAGCTATTACTAGCAAGACTGAGCACTGCTGTTTATCGGCAAAAGGACTGAGCTAGCAGGCCTGGGGTGGTGAAACACACACTTTTGGGGTGGCAGGCAGCCTAGTGGTTAGAGCGTTGGGGCAGTAACTGGAAGGTTGCTGGATCAAATCCCAGAGCGGATAAGGTGAAAATCTATTGTTCTTCCCCTTACCAAGGCAGTTACCCCACTGTTCCCTGGTAGGCTGTCATTTTAAATAAGAATTTGTTCTTAACTGACTTGCCTAGTTAAATAATATAAAATACACACACAAAACGTGTGTATGGGCAAAAGCAGGGACATACGTGTAAGCATAGAAACACACACACCCACATGTAGTATGTGGACACACACTAATCTTACGGACCTATTAATTAGAGGAAAACTCTCTGACCAAACACGCTGTATTCGTTTTAATTACAGTATCAACATTATCACGGCTGCTGTAAAATGGAAATACACGACAAGCCAAGGTCGAAGCGAAGCTTAGCAATCACTCTGACAGGCCTATCCCTGTTTCTGTCTCAGCGAAAGGGAAAAAGTTGTTGGTTACTAGCTATCTGATTTTCCATTGCCAACAACCATGGACAAATATGAGGCTGTAGCCGTGTCCTAATATACAAGGTAATAACTTATCTCTCTACCTTTTCACACAGTGACAGCCTCTTGTATAACTTAAGAGCACACACACACACACACACACACACACACACACACACACACACACACACACACACACACACACACACACACACACACACACACACACACACACACACACACACACACACACACACACACACATCAGACAGGGTGTTATCCTTACTGAAAGGTCAACGTTGCAAGGACCTACATTATTGGATGTCAATGTGTTATGTTGTTGTGCCTCATTTTGTATGAATAAGAACAAAGACATGGGGTGTGTCAGGCAATGGCACATTGGTCAAAAGTTGTGCACTTTATAGGGAGTGAGGTGCCATTTGGGACGGAGTCGTGGTGAGTCTCCAAGGAGAGCTGATCAATCTTGGGAGAGAATATTGCTAAGTGCAGTAGAGCAGTGAGGGCGTATATATCCAGCTGAGATATTGGTATTGTGGGGTCAGGATGTTCAATACAGTAAAAATATGTCTGCAGATTCACTGCATGACTCCAAAGTACTCCCAAAGGGGGGAAAATGCTGGTGCTTGAACAGGTCAGCACCTTATTGAGTGGCCTGAATAGAGCAACGTTGTTTGGAGCCAGTGTTGAGTCTATCCTGTCAATGCCTCACACTGGGCTTCTGTAGCTCGTTTTTTAAAACACATTTATTCAGGGGGACCCATTGAGACCATTTTCAATTGTGGACTAAGGACAACAATACACCAAATTAAAAATGATTAATAAAAATAAAAGAAACTAGAATTTACAGAATCAACACTACAGCTTCAAACACCACACATACAATTATTTGCATTAAATCCAAACAGTTGCAATTATCACTAAAGTAATTTAACATTAAAGTCCTAAACTGCTCTAGAGGCTTTTCCAAAAATGTGGGGCACTGAAACTGAAGGCGGATTTACCTAGATCGTTACGTAGTAATGGAACCTCGAGAGTTAACCATCCCTGTGAACGGGTTGGCTGTCTCATATTTTTTTCATTTTAACAGTGAAGTGAGGTAGGTCGGAAGCTTGTGTAGTAGAGCTTTGTAAACAAAGTGGGAATAATGTAGTGATCTACGGGACTTTAATGAGGACCAGACAATGTTTTGATACAGGATGCAATGGTGAGTATTACAACTGTCACCTGTGATAAAGCGAAGGGTGCTATGATAGACAGCATCCGAGGATTTAATAGTAGTGGCTGCTGCATTTCCATAAATGGTGTCCCTATCGTCAAGAACTGGCAGGAAAGTTGACTGTTTAGGCAGAGGCATTAAATCGCAGCTTTTTAACTAGCTCATACGTAAAAAAAAATGTATAAATCAAATTACTCTCAATCCAAAAGCCCAGATATTTGTAGGCGGGAACCGGCTCGATGAAACAAACACCCAATGCATACACATGTAGACCATCTTAATTATTTCTACGATTATTAGAAAACAGTTTTTTCCCGCATTCATTTATTTTAAAATCAACAAGGACTTTCTGCAAGGTGACAAAAATCTAAAATTGCAGCTCCAACAGCCTGGTCAGCCATAGGGGCAATAGCGTTCATAACAGTCTCATCTACATACAGATGAATGTTACAGGTTTTTGCAGAGAGACCAACATGATTTATATAGTAGAAATAGTAAAGAGGACACCTTTAGGAATATCGAGGTAACTTGACCTGACACCATTAGAAAAAACACATTGTGCCCTGTCTGACAGTTCCCAAGCCACTTGCACGACGCCCGGTCGAGGCCCATTTCAGACCACCTTCGAATGAGTAGGAGATGGTCGGCAATCTCAAGCCTTGAAAAGTTCTATAAATATGTCAGAACAGTGATTCCTATGATCTAAGCAATTGAATATATAATGTAAGTGTAGATGCTGAAACTGTGCTCTAAACCAGACTGTTACACATTAAGACTATAATTCAAAGTGGAAAACATTTTATTAGCTGAGAGTTTGCCAGTGATTCTAATATTTTTGCAAGGCAAGATAGTTTAGAAATTGGGCGGTAGTTATCTAGGTCAGAAGGATCTCCAGCTTTGTGAAGGGGGAAGACAGGTCTTAGGGATACCACCAGAAGCAATTGTTTAATAAAAAATCTAGGTCAAAGGTTCTACAATGAGGAGGGCAGAAAGCTGCACTAGGAAGGGATCAAGCCAATCAGCTCCTGTGGATTTTTTCACATACATTTCTTGCAAGGCACTTAATACATCATTGACATACTGGGTAGGTCACTTGGTGGGCAAATATAGTTTTACATGATCGACTCCACTGAAACCCAACTCCTCTTTTGATGTGTATGGAGAGTATTGACGCAACAACAGGGCAATCGTAATTAGTGTCTCTCAATGTGTGTGTGTGTGTGTGTGTGTGTGTGTGTGTGTGTGTGTGTGTGTGTGTGTGTGTGTGTGTGTGTGTGTGTGTGTGTGTGTGTGTGTATGTGTGTGTGTGTGTGAGTGTGTGTGTGTGTGTAAAAGTGGCCTACCTTCAGTCTCCACAGGGGGTAGTTGGTAGAGTCTGTGACTCGGTTGAAGAACCTGGTAGTCTTAGTTCCTGCACTCAGGAGGAATTCCGCAGGCAGCCCCTGTGTCTGAGCGATGTACCGGATCTATAGGACGAGGAGAAAATATCAAATAACACATCAACTTTTCATTCAGAGTTTCAAACACAATCAGCCAAACAGCATTCAAATGCAGACGTGCCAAATAAGGCACGCTTAATTGGATATTGTTCGTTTTGCCCTTTAAGGCGCAAATGTGTTTGACTGAAAATGTTAGTCAGTCAAACTTGGAAAATTATTGCTGGCACAAATATTTAGGGTGATAACACTCAAATAATCACATCTGGTAAATATGTTCACTGCAGAGGGAATATGCCCAGACCCAGATTCACTATAATCCATTACTGATAAAATCACAGTGTGTTAGGCCTTAGCTGTGGCACATTTTCACAGCAGGGTCAATTTGGCAAGGTCATATCGTCAGGAAAAACTCTTGGCCCTAGCCATGATTCACAACTATGGTCATGAGCTTTTGCCCACCATGTGACCTACCCAGTAAAAACTCCTGTATGTAACCCTGAGCCGGTGTGCTTGTATCTGGTACCCCGTGTGTAGAGCCAGGTTATTATTACTCATTGTGTATTTATTATTATGTGTTTTCATTTTCTATTATCTATTTTCTTTCTCTCTGCATTTTTGGGAAGGGCCCGTAAGTACGCATTTCACTGCTAGTCTATACCTGTTGTTTACCAAGCATGTAACTAATAAAAATGTATATGATTTGTTTAGTTCTGTGAGTGACCGGGATGAGGCCTGAGTGTGTGTGTGTGTGTGTGTGTGTGTGTTTGTGTATGTGTGTGTGTGTGTGTGTGTGGTTCAAATCAAATGTATTTGTCACATGCTTCGTAAACAACAGGCGTAGACTAACTTACTTGGTTGTGCACATGTGTGTGTGCGTGTGCACGTGTGTGTGTGCACGTGTGTGTGTGCGCGTGTGGGTGGTGTGTGTAGGAGTGTCTCGTCTCCTCCTGACAAACAGGCAGCTCCTGATCCCTCTGTTTATTCCAGCAGATGCCACTGAACCACTTGCACCAATTAGCAGCGCTCCGGTGCTCCAGAGCAACAGATCTCTCTGTTCCTCTCATTTCCTATCTCACTCCCTCGCTCTCTCTCTGTTCCTCCTCTTCTCTCTCTCTCCCTCTCTCTCTTTTATGGCTCTATGGGAAAGCCTTGAGCAAGTATTGCTCTGTCTCTCAGAACAAACCAAGCAGTTTGTTTTTCTCCAGTCCTGAAACATATTATCTCATTTCCAAAGCTCTAATTTGCAAAGCTCTGCTACTAAGCATTGATCCTCTCCCTTCCTCTCTGACTGACACTACTACAGCATGACTTGTAGTGATATATCAGTCCTCGTCTAGAAGTGGACTGGAGACTCTTCGTATGCCACTTATGTAGAATGCACACCTTGATGGATTTAAATGATGTTTTGAATTGAGAAATCTTTCACATTTCCTGTTTATAGTAGCATTCAGAAACAACTTATTCTAGCTCTTGTCTTGGAGGTTCTCTCTCATTTAGGCATCATCTTCCTGGTTGTCACCCACCTCTGCCCCCCCCCCCCCCCCCCCCCTTCCCCCCCACGGGCAGACCCTCAGACCTACCTGGTCGTACTCGGAGGCCCCTGGGTAGAGGGGCCAGCCCAGGAAGAGCTCAGCGATGACACAGCCCAGGGACCACATGTCGATGGCCTCACAGAACGGAAGGCCCAGGATGATCTCTGGAGCTCTGAGGACAGAGAGATACCGCATTGTTAGATCCAGGCCAAAGTATTTCTGGAAGGTAAATGTGACAAGGGGGGTCAGATGTATGAGCTATGGAATTGACCCCACTTTGTCTCTAACCGGGCAAAAGACTATGATGAGCTTGAAACCAACACAGACAAAAGGCCCGTTCACTGCCATTGAAGTTCATTTCTGCTTGAGTTGAACATGATCTCTGTGACCCGTCTGGGAAATTGCATTTGAAAGTCTTTCGTTTTGGATTGAATCCCTTCCCTTGTCGAACGAGCATTTGTCGATGTAACATTAGCTTTAGTTAAATATCTCGTTTGGAAGCAGCAAACAAATGAGTGACATTCACTTTCTTTTCCCACCCAATCAATATGTGTTCAGGGAGAACAGACCAATGTAGTGGACAGAAGAGCTAGACTAGCTAGAAGACCTCGACTCAGGCACTTCAGTGTTAGGAGCAGCAGATAACCCTACCGAAACATAAGACAACCAGGCAGCTCTATTAAAAACACCCCCTAAACAAACATGATTTAATTAGACTACAACGCCAGCAGCATTATTTCAACACTCTGCCCAAGATAAATGAATCAATCAGCCTGTCATTCTCTGATATGTTATTTTACACTGATCTCAGACCAGCTTTGTGCCTTTAATACAAACTCCTCGCTTGTTTAGAGGAGCTTTGAAAAAAGTTGGATTCTAGGACTTTGTTTTCTTTGATTGTCCTTCAAATGGCACTGGCAGTCACGCTGTTCATTTCAGTGCTAACTGTGTGGGGAGGGGGGGGGGGGGGGCAGAGCTAATTGACTGATAGCCGTGCAGGAGCCAATCGGGATGACTGATCTCGGGAAGTCTGGCCTCTGGGACAAAAGGCGGGGGAGGGGAGGATAATCTGGGGAAGAGGATGGGTCTTGGTTACGGTGGCCCAATGTGGAATCAATTGTGCCGCCATGAAAGATAAAATCAACGTAAATATCCACAGTCAGAGCAACCCTCGTTCGTCTCCGGGTGGATATTTAGTTGATAACGACAAAGCCCGGTTCCTAGACTCCGGGGCCTTTACGCAACACAGGGGCCAAGGGTCCACCTCACGAGGGCCACCGATAAATAACTGGGTCTGATTGAACACTGAACAGGAAGAAAAACACGGTCTCGGTTAAAAGAGTGTAACAACTGACAAACTACTTAGAAAATTATACATTTTACAGTGGACCCACCCTGAGCTCTGTTACATTATACCAGTTAGGTTATAGTGCAGTCTACTGAGCTGAAGTCTCTGATGAGCCTTTACAATTACTAGGCAGACTGCCTCGGTCTCCGAGGCAGGTCCTCGCACTTTGACTTCAGAGTGAACTAGAGAGTGAACTGGAGATGCTGTCACACACACACGCACACTCACGCACGTGCACACACACATAAACAAACTAGAGACGCTCTACTTCATCATAAAACATTATTAGCGATACATTTTAATGGCGCGAGAGCAATTCTCTGAGCTTTAGGCTGATCCTGGAACATTTCTGTCCCCAGTTTGCTCCGAGAGCCCCTCGCCGAGTTCCCAGCGTTTCCTGCCTGCGGTGGTCATGACAACGAGGCGTGTGGAGAGGAGCAGAGGAGCGCGGGCTCCAGGCAGCACAGCAGAAGCCTGGGAGAGAGACAGAGACGTAACGCCTGGCCTGGAGCCTGTTGGACAGGCCCGGAGAACAGATCATGTGGAAAAGAGCAGGGCTTTATGGGACTGGGGTGAGGGGGGAGTGGGGGTGTCTTTCGGGGGGGCAATGGCTGAGGGAATCGGATCACATTTTCCACATGGGCCTCAGACTCCTCTCCTCACAGACCCGCCTCCCTTGTCTATGTGTGAAAGAGATGGCAGGTTTAACACTGTGAGAAACAGCTGGGACGCGGCTGTTTCACAGTGGCAGACTTACACAGGGGATATCTCACTATCAAAAGAGAGAGACAAGACAGTACAAATGAGAGAGAGAGAGAGGGAAAGGGCGACCAAGAGAGTAGGGAGAGAGAGAGAAAAGGGAAGACAGGGAGAGCAAGAAACAGCGAGACAGAGAGCGAGACAGAGAGCAGTAGCCTCTCAAGCGAATATCACATTCACTGGAGAGGGCTCAGTAAACACAAATGGTGGTTACTGGGGTCTCGGGGGGCAGAGGTGGAACACAGTGTCTGAGAAGGAGGGGCTACATTCCACACACAAAGACACCTTCAACACAATGAGCTGGGCCATCTATCGTGGGTTACCAAAGCACCGTTGAGGCGCCTGCTTGGAGAAGATAGCACTGGGCAGGACACCGTGTGCTGAGCGGAGAGAGGGAGCTCGAGTTATGGGCCAGGAACTAGGGTCAGTCAGCACAATACTCCCTCTTCAAACTGCCTGGGGTTTCACTTTAGAGAGGTAGGAGGCTAGGAACTTTACGATGGGGGATGCATAGGATCTCACACACACACAAACACACACACAAAATAGATTCTATGGTTCTGGCTGACAGGCTGCTTTTCTACACCCCCTCCAGTATGAAATGCATCCGGCAAATAGCCAAGCTTATAGAAAACTACTTTGTAACTTTCCGCTGCAGGAGATAAGCTGTTATTGCATGCACACAGATTTGACACCCCTCCCCCATTGATGTACAGCTTTCGTTTCCCCCCCAGAGAGAGATAGAGGTCTTTGCTCTGTAATTAGCACTAAAATGGGACACACACACACACGCACACGCGCACACACACACACACACACACACACACACACACACACACACACACACACACACACACACACACACACACACACACGCACACACACACACACACACACACACACACACACACACACACACACACACACACACACACACACACACACACACACACACACAGAGAAAGGCACTCTACTGGCATGAGTATATCAGCCCCATTAGGCTTTAAAGCAGAGGGGCCATTGCAGCATGCCAGCCAGGCTACTGAAAAAAATACTTTGAACCGCGACTCAAATTGAGCTGAAATCAGCCTTGGGAGGAAACACATCATCATATTGACCCCTAGACCACGCTGGACCGCACTGGACCGCACTGGACCGCTGGACCGCACTGGACCACACTGGACCGCACTGGACCGCACTGGACCGCACTGGACCGCACAGGACCGCTGGACCGCACTGGACCACACTGGACCGCACTGGACCGCACTGGACCGCACAGGACCACTGGACCGCACAGGACCGCACTGGACCGCTGGACCGCACTGGACCGCACTGGACCGCAGGCCCCCATTGCTCCTAATACTCAGGTCACAGAACCTTCCACTCCCACAAGGTCCTTTCTAGAAGTTACAGCAGCACCCCGCCCTCCCCTGCATATTCAATCTCCACCCTAGGAATATTAGTATCAAATATTAGTATCATCTCAGCATGAAATGAATATGACACAACAACCAATCATGGGGAAAATGGTCAAGTCTGTGCCGGCCGCAATGTTGTTTTTTCCATGGTTGATGCTGTGCCACGTTTGATGTCATGGAAGTGTGGATTTTTATAACAGTCGGCTTTGGACCATACTATTTAAATTAGAGAGCAATTAGTCCTGCATCTTCAGCTGTGTGCGTGTGTGTGCGCGTATGTGTGTGCACGCACCTCCCCAGGCAAGGATCATGTTGAGGACCGTTAACGTTGATGATGTTGTGCTTGGATGCGTTCAGGCAGAACCTCCCTGGCCAGGCCCTTTCCCATGATTCCCCTGCCCTGGCCTCACCAGGGTCCAGCTGCACTCCACCCAACCCAACCCAGCGATCGCGCTGACTTAATCAAACCAGTAATGCAAATCTCCTCAATGCTTCCATGGCATGCAAAACACAGCAGCAGCTGCAGGCCTCTACACAGGCAAACAAGAAGCACACTACGCTGCTCACACACTCCTCTTCTCCCTCCCTTCCTTCACTCTCAGTACGCAGAAGCAGATACTGGAAGTTGCCTGTCTCCTGTAGCACATGGGGGCACAATGTCTTAGAACCGTCCGTAATAGTTCACAGACGGAGGTGAATAAAGGAGGTTGTGGGTGAAACCGTCAAATGGAAAATGGCAGGTAGTCAGGCGATAACGACTCACCACGTCCTGGTGCTTTATGAGCAGCGCTGCTCTGCATGCAAACCTCAGCTATGCACACACACACGCACACACACGCACACGCACGCACACATACACACACACGCGCACACACGCACACACACAAACAGCCACTCAAGATTGTGACGTTTGCACCAGAGGGTGGTGTGCTGTGTGCAGTGCAAGGCCTGAGTGGCACTAACACGCACACTGAAGTCAGTGGCCTATATCTCTGTCTTATCAGAGTAGGCTTACTATATTCAGCATTTGTTAACGCATAGCTCCAAGCTGTCTTCTTCTGGAAAGTTCCATCGGCCCCACATGTGCAGCATGTGCACTCCAGAAGCAGCGGCACAGAAACCCCATCACTTTGACTTACACCTCCAATGTAACAGCTTTAAACTAGACCTCACCTAACAGCGTTCTCAAAGTGTTGTACAAGTCAACACTATGAGGGGGTGGATTCAGAACACTGACCATGCCTGTGGCAGACTGGTACACTCATTGCTACAGTACTGCATGTGCACTGTGCCTGATGTAACCACACAGACAGGCACACATTGAAACAGTCAAGCTCTTCCTTGCATTTTGATCCTTGGCCGAATAAGAGGCCCGTTCTGCCGTGTTCAGGGTGTGGGCTCGTGCAGCAGTGGTCCCTGGTCAGGGAGGGCGAGCGGAAGGGAAGCGAGGGGGGTGAGCACTGTGACATCCTCCCAGCTAGCCTCTCATTGACAAGGCCAAACCCCTGGGAGCTACAGGGATGGCATACCTCCCCCAGAACGTATCTTCTGCCCCTCTTTAACTAGGGCAGAGCAGACGGGCAGGTGTGCAGAAGGGCAGTGCTGCTCCTCTCCTCCCACCCGTACCGCGCTGCAGCTGCTACTCCGGGCTCTGACATCCCAGGCGTTGGGCACGTCAGGATGCTACCATCACCCTGACCTTCCCTCAGCTCGGCTTCACTTCAGTCTCCTGGCAGTCTGGCACATTACCAGTCTGGACCAGCGCGTTTACATTCTATTGCCATGAGGTTGAACCATAGACATAATTTGCTGCATATGACATATTTGTCTTGGCATGTGCAGCATTTACACTGGACAACGTTTCTGTTGCAATAACTCTGAAACATAGACATTATATGTATCATAAATATTACTGTATTCATATAGTGTACGTATGACGTCCTTGGTTTGAACTGCTTTTGTATAATGGAGTGCAACTCACAGCCCACTTAACAACTCTGCTGAGTAATGGCCTATTTACTGTGGAGAAAACTGGGCTGGTTGAGTTAACTTCATTCAAAGAGCTCTCTGCTTCCTGGCGTGGTGAAGGGAGGACAGAAAGCTCTTTTGTTATTATGTACAGTATGTTCATGACCTGTCTGCTCTTTTCCCAGCCATAGGGAAGAGATGGGTGGGGGTCCGGGTGGGGGAGAGGGTAGATGGGAAATTGGGTGAAGGGTTGGGCTCAACAGTGTGTGGGTGGGCAAGAACAGAAACATTCCTGTGGTATGAATTACTGTCCAGCTGTATATTATGTTACTGTGCAGGAATAATTGTGAAAACGTAATACAAGTATATTCATCAACAACAACAAAAAAAAAAAAGAAAAAGCTCTTGTTGGGGAAGGGATTGTTCTGGCCTGTGGTTTCCCCTATTGCCCTCTCGTCCTCTACAGCCATCACTCCTCTCCCCCTGGCTGGTCTTGTGAAAGAAGCCTGGGTCTGGGTCTTTTTCTGCTCTGTGAATGAAGGACTTCGCCACCCAGTCCCCAGAGATCCAGCTCCATAACATGATGTATGTCCTCAGTGTTTCACTGGCGACCAATCAACCTACAACTCTTTAAAAGGCCTGTTTGATTACACACAATGTGAAGGCCAATGACTGAGGGACAGATCGCCCAGCCCTATCCTGCACCTGTGGCCCCTCCTCTGGCCCCAAGGCTGGTGGTTTCCTCTGTCAGAGAGGCTGAGACGATGACACACACACACACACTAAAAAGCCCTGCCCAGCTCAGCCATTACGTGAGGGAGAGCAACGGGGCAGAGTGAATGCTTATTGAGGGCTGCATGATAAAAGGCTTTTAAATGTAGTTTCTGGTCCACCCCGAGCCCCCGGGCCCCAGTCAAGGGATGTAACTACTTGGGTAGTCAGGACATAGTAAACTTTTACAGAGACCTTGGGAAATAGTGTCCTTTCATTCAGGGTCCAGTTAACATTATTTGTACTCAAGGTCTTGTAAAGAGGGCTCCATCTCTCCACTCAAAAGGCACAGAGAAGTGCTGACGGTGCTGTCACTGTTTCACCCGTTAATACATTCGCATAGCTACCGATGAGTATCCACAGGACTGGAGGGAGGGAGAGAGGGAAGGAGATTGGTAAAGGCGAGAGAAAAATTAATAAAGGGGCTTTAGTCTTCTGGTAGAATGACCTGTGATTCTATAGGGAAACATACTTGAGTAAAATCACGATACGTTCCACTTTAGGTAAACATTAGATGGACTGACAGAAATAAGAAGAACAAAAGCCATCCTAGAGCTAGTCAGACATTAAGGACAGCACAGCACTCATCTTGTACCCAAAGCTTTTTCTGTGCCATTTTAAAAGCCCATTCAATATTAACTGGGACAAGAAGTGCACCCTCGCCGGCACAGGGTGCCATGATCAATATTTGAAGACTTTATTTCCAAAACGCTATATCCACAAATTTTTCACATTTGTGTTTTGTCATCAGAAATGATTGCTTCTGGCTACCTTCATGTGTGTGTAAAATCTTCCTGTTTCTCAGACGTTTTATTCATAGATTTCAGATGTGTTTGAAAACAGTATTTTTTTGTTTGTTGCAAAACTCTGTAAATCCATTGTTTAGCTGGAATGGAACGTTCATATTCTTTATATTTGACTGTGATATGTGGTTGTCTCACCTAGCAATCTTAAAATGGGGCGGCAGGTAGCCTAGTGGTTAGAGCGTTGGGTCAGTAACCAAAAGGTTGCTGGATCAAATCTCCGGAGTTGACAAGGTACAAGTATCTCGTTGTTCCCCTGAACAAGGCAGTGAACCCACTGTTCCCTGGTAGGCAGTCATTGTAAATAAGAATTTGTTCCTAACTGATTTGCCTAGTTAAATAAAGGTAAGTCCACATTCTGGATGTAAGAACATCCGTCAAATGTAAATGTTTTACATACAGATCTCAGATTATCATTTCAAAACATTTCAGTGAAACAGCAACAACAGTGATTCAATATCTATTGTACTCTTATCAAACGTAATGTTCCTTGCAGTTGTCTGCTATAGAACTAATCTCTCTAGTTGAATTGGTCCATAGACAACACTGCCATTCCATTCACTTATTCCAATGTGTGTGTATGCGTGTGTGTGTGTGTGTATGTGTGTGTGTGTGTATGTGTGTGTGTGTGTGTGTATGTGTGTGTGTATGTGTGTGTGTGTGTGTGTGTGTATGCGTGTGTGTGTGTGTGTGTATGCGTGTGTGTGTATGTGTATGCATGTGTGTGTGTGTGTATGTGTGTGTGTGTATGTGTGTGTGTGTATGTGTGTGTGTGTATGTGTATGTGTGTGTGTGTGTGTGTATGTGTGTGTGTGTATGTGTGTGTGTGTGTGTGTGTGTATGTGTATGTGTGTGTGTGTGTGTGTGTGTGTGTGTGTATGTGTGTGTGTGTATGTGTGTGTGTGTATGTGTGTGTGTGTGTGTGTGTGTGTGTGTATGTGTGTGTGTGTATGTGTGTGTGTGCGTGTGCATGTGTGTGTGTGTGTGTGTATGTGTGTGTGTGTGTGTGTGTGTGTGACAGAGAGAGTGGCTGCAGAGCTGCTGCCCCGGTAATTACCTCTTTTACTGTCCTTATTTGCGTTCTCCAGATGGACAGACAGACAAGAGCCAGAGCCTGACTGAGCAGTCTCAACTCATGGCATGGTACCCCGAGTCTGACTACCTGCTCTTGACCCCCTTCAAATGGCCACCATGGCATCTGTCTGACCCGTGGAGCAGCACTACAGTGAGCCACAGCCCTCCACTCTCTCCACTCTCAAGGAGTCTCTGGCCCCGCCGAAAATATGTGGGTCACGACAAGTACTCTCCACCAGCAGGAGCGGTGTGGCAGGTGGTGTCTGTCTTACCCAATCAGCCGGCCAACCAGCCAGCCGGAGACTGTCTGTCTGGTCAGTCAGAGAGCAGAGCAGAAGGACTGTTTAAACCTCCGAGCCCCGATCACTCCAGGCTAATTAGACAGTGTGAGGGATTTTATCAGCAGCTAGAGCTTAACCCTCATCTCTGAGTTTGGTAGAAATGTCCGGCATAAGGGAATCATGCATTGCACATACACAATAAAGACCGGAGCCCAGCAGCACATACAGGAAGTGCTCACCGCTCAGAGACCTCATCAGTGCACACACAGTGTGGAGATTTATAGTGCCTCGGACACAAAGAAGAGACTAAGAGGAAACATTAGCAGTGCTGCAGGGGCCACAGTAGAGCGTCATTCATATTGGATATTTAGTAAAACGCCCGACTCCCCAAAAAGCCATTTGAAATGAGATGCCTGTGAACGCTGGGATGGGATGGAGCCCTGGGAAGACGTGCCATGGTGTGCATGCAGTCGTAATGGATACATTTTTGAAGTCTGTCCTCTTCAAGCTCTCATTAACTTCCCCTTATTAAGTGATTTATTTCTACTGCACAGTGACAAAGAGCAGGGGGAGACATTTGCAAACACACAGGCTGATAAATCTCCCCCCTCCATCTTTCTACCTCCTCTCAATTAAATTCAAAGGGGGATTTATTGGCAAGGGAAACATATCTTTACAATGCCAAAACAAGTGAAATTAACAATAAACAAAAGTGAGAAGAAACAACATCAACAAAAAAACATTTTAAAAATGTCTTGCTCTCCCCCTCACTCCCTCCCTCCAACTTCCCCTGCCTAATTAAATTCTGGGTTACATGCATTCTCTGTGCCTGAGGTGCCGCTCCCTCCCTCGCAACAAGCAGCAAGGACCAGAGGGAGTTGTAACCAAACCTAACCAGTAACCATGAGCCTCCAGTACAGGACAGGAGAGTACAGTACAGTAAAGTACAGTACAGTAAAGTACAGTACAGTACGAAGGCAGGCACAGGGGGGCTCTTCTACATATGATATCTGTCTGTCTATCTGCCTGGCTGCCTGTCCGCCTGCCTGTCTGTCTGGCCGCCTGTCTGTCCGTCCATCCGTCCATCCGTCCGTCTGTAGATCTGTCCCCGGAGTGCAGCTGTGTGCCAGTTGATTAGACAGTAGTATGAGATGAGCCTCCCCCTGACAGACAGACATACATATAGCCTTACATAGCCACTCATGAAGGCACTCTCAACTACAGTATTTTTTTTCTCTCTCTCTCTCTCCCTCTCCCTCTCCCTCTCTCTCTCTCTCTCTCTCTCTCTCTCTCTCTCTCATGCCGTCAGACAGCTAAACGATATTAGCCACACTGCATTCTTCCCTGAGAGGAATTAGAAATGTCATCACGTACAGAAACAAAAGCAGGATTATCAACGTTTAGAGAGGAATTGGACAAATGAATCATTCCCTCTCATTCCCTCATACGTTTCATATCAGAGAGGGGACTGGGAGACCGTGTTGTAGGGGGTGTTGGGAAAGGTCCAAAGTGCCAGGGCCAGTAGTGTGGCTTCTGATTTACCATGCTCATTTAAAACATGGAGAGAGGTGTGACACTGCAACATAATGCAGCCAATTACTGTACCGCTATCACAAGCCACATGGATACTGATGCATCCTCATACAGATGTAGGATCTTAATTTGATCACTCTTTTGTTGTTCAGAATTTTCCTGCACTACAGGAAATGCAAATGTGTAATGTATTTGAGGTTTAAAAGGGATTTACAGTTGATACTTTTCCCACTTTATAATGTCAGACTTGATTTGCTCTAACAAAAAAAATATAGCAAAACGTTATTTTCCCGCTGTAGCAAACTGACTAGCTCGAATTAAGATCCTACGCCTGTAGTTCATCGCTCACATGCTTTCAATAAGTTATTGCTGTTTTGTCAATCACTGACTAAAATAGAAATGACAATATTCACTACTCAGCACCTCTGTTGTCAGGCACCAGCAAATGTAATGCATTTTTGCTTCAAACATATTCATAAAATCCCCCCCTGAGATTCTGAACCAAGATAAATAAAGTCAAACCAGCTCCCTGACGTCTCATTTGAATGTACAGAAAACACACACACACACACTCCTAATTATTACTATTCCTGTTCCCACTGCGTTGCCACGTTGCCTCGGTTGTTTGTTCACCACAGTCCCTGAATAGTGAGGGATTTCTCCAATAACAATCACTCACAATGACACGTCATTCATTTACCCAGCCAGCGGTGCCCTGCAGTCATTTGTAAGTATAGTTATTGTTAATCACCTCCCAATGAGAATGTTCTTCTATAGTGATAATCCCCCCCCCCCCCCCCCCCCCATCTTCTACACAATATGCCCGTCATTAAAGAACGTTGTTTAATCTGCTATTCTTTGTCCTCCCAGTGAAACACAATTATGGCTGGGTAAAAATCAATACAATATGATCCATTTTATGTTCCTTCCTTGAAGACTCAATTAGAATGGACATAATTATGTTGTCCTCTTGCTGGCCCGATTCAAAAGGAATTCTGTGGGAACGGGGGGCAGACAGACAACAGCATGATGAACGCGGTCGTTGGGAGGAAACTAAAACAGATTCCGCAAACCATTTTCCGTCGGCCGTGTTGTGCTGTGTTAAGTTAAGAGTGTAGCCGAAGCACAGAAGGTCACATGTAGGTAGACAGAGATACATTCTCTTGATTAGGCGTCGCCTCCTCTGTCGGCGTGTCAAATGACAAAGGGAGGAGAAATTAATGTCAGATATATTTTAGCTGGTTTGTTTGTGAGGGGGGCTTGTTTCGATTGGAGGAGGCAGAGACAGGCTGGAAATTGGCCAGAAGGTCCCCTGGTTGTGATCCAGAGTTTATCCTGACCACATGACCTGACCAGGAAGAATACTAATACACTATAAGAGTTTTTCCTATACTCGGGTCAACCCTAGTGAACGCACAGCACAGTTTCTGCTTACACTGTTACAGTCTGCTGGAGATAGGCTAATCATGCTGCCATTAAACATGACATGCTTTCTTTACCCTAGAAACACAAAAGTGGTAGGCGGCCATCAGAAAGGTCATGTTTACGAGCCAAATGACAACGTATATAAAGAGGTGATGACGTATATAAAGAGGTGATGACGTATATAAAGAGGTGACGACGTATATAAAGAGGTGATGATGTATATAAAGAGGTGATGACGTATATAAAGAGGTGATGACGTATATAAAGAGGTGACGACGTATATAAAGAGGTGACGACGTAAATAAAGAGGTGACGACGTATATAAAGAGGTGATGACGTATATAAAGAGGTGATGACGTATATAAAAAGGTGATGACGTATATAAAGAGGTGATGACGTATATAAAGAGGTGATGACGTATATAAAGAGGTGATGACGTATATAAAAAGGTGATGACGTATATAAAGAGGTGATGACGTATATAAAGAGGTGACAACGTATATAGAGGTGATGACGTATAGGTGATGACGTATAGGTGATGACGTATATAAAGAGGTGACAACGTATATAAAGAGGTGACAACGTATATAAAGAGGTGATGACGTATATAAAGAGGTGATGACGTATATAAAAAGGTGATGACGTATATAAAGAGGTGATGACGTATATAAAGAGGTGATGACGTATATAAAGAAGTGATGACGTATATAAAGAGGTGATGACGTATATAAAGAGGTGACGACGTATATAAAGAGGTGATGACGTATATAAAGAGGTGATGACGTATAGGTGATGACGTATATAAAGAGGTGATGACGTATAGGTGATGACGTATATAAAGAGGTGACAACGTATATAAAGAGGTGATGACGTATATAAAGAAGTGATGACGTATATAAAGAGGTGATGACGTATATAAAGAGGTGATGACGTATATAAAGAGGTGATGACGTATATAAAGAAGTGATGACGTATATAAAGAGGTGATGACGTATATAAAGAGGTGATGACGTATATAAAGAGGTGATGACGTATAGGTGATGACGTATATAAAGAGGTGACAACGTATATAAAGAGGTGATGACGTATATAAAGAGGTGATGATGTATATAAAGAGGTGATGACGTATATAAAGAGGTGATGACGTATATAAAGAGGTGATGACGTATATAAAGAGGTGATGACGTATATAAAGAAGTGATGACGTATATAAAGAGGTGATGACGTATATAAAGAGGTGATGACGTATATAAAGAGGTGATGACGTATAGGTGATGACGTATATAAAGAGGTGATGACGTATAGGTGATGACGTATAGGTGATGACGTATAGGTGATGGCGTATATAAAAAGGTCATGACGTATATAAAGAGGTGATGGCGTACATAAAGAGGTGATGACGTATATAAAGAGGTGATGACGTATATAAAGAGGTGATGCCGTATATAAAAAGGTCATGACGTATATAAAGAGGTGATGACGTATATAAAGAGGTGATGACGTATAGGTGATGACGTATAGGTGATGACGTATATAAGGTGATGACGTATATAAAGAGGTGATGACGTATATAAAGAAGTGATGACGTATATAAAGAGGTGATGACGTATATAAAGAGGTGATGACGTATATAAAGAGGTGATGACGTATAGGTGATGACGTATATAAAGAGGTGATGACGTATAGGTGATGACGTATAGGTGATGACGTATATAAAAAGGTGATGACGTACATAAAGAGGTGATGACGTATATAAAGAGGTGATGACGTATATAAAGAGGTGATGCCGTATATAAAAAGGTCATGACGTATATAAAGAGGTGATGACGTATATAAAGAGGTGATGACGTATAGGTGATGACGTATATAAAGAGGTGATGACGTGTATAAAAAGGTCATGACGTATATAAAGAGGTGATGACGTATAGGTGATGATGTATAGGTGATGACGTATATAAAGAGGTGATGACGTATATAAAAAGGTCATGACGTATATAAAGAGGTGATGACGTATATAAAGAGGTGATGACGTATATAAAGAGGTGAGGACGTATATAAAGAAGCACCACCTGAGATTGGAAAACTCTGCCCTTGAGAGCTTAATGACAGAGTCCATTGTTTGGCTTTGATGACTACCACAGGGTTGTGTGTGTGTGTGTGTGTGTGTGTGTGTGTGTGTGTGTGTGTGTGTGTGTGTGTGTGTGTGTGTGTGTGTGTGTGTGTGTGTGTGTGTGTGATGAAGTGCTCCGAAGCAGTCTGAGTTACGACTGCACGCAGCAATGTGTTGCCGTAACAGCTCTTTGACCAATGGTTACCTCCTAAACAGGTGTCATCCCTTTCAGAGCGTATCTTGCCCTGAAGGGGAGATCAACCAACCGACTCTTCTGAATGTGCACATAACAAAAGCATACAGGGTATGGGCTCTGGATTTCTGAAAACACTTCCTTTAGTTAGCAGACACCGAAGCAACAACACTACTGTGTAGACTGTATACAGTTGAGCTCTCTCTCTCTCTCTCTCTCTCTCTCTCTCTCTCTCTCTCTCTCTCTCTCTCTCTCTCTCGTCGGAGTGCATGCTGGGAGTGAGTCGTCAAGCAGGGGTGATTGTGAGAGCGAATGGAATTTATTTTCACTCTATTGGGTTTTGGTATGTACATATATATATATTGATTAGTTTAGTTGTTTTAAGGGTATATTGTTTAACTATCACTAAGCACGTATAGGGGTGGTGGGATCTTTGAGGTTGGTTTTTCGCGAGGGCACAACCAGCGGGTGGGGCTGGTTGCAATGGCCACTCGCGGAAGTGTAGAGTTTGAAAAACTTAGTCGGAGGCATGGAGTAAAAATTCCTGCTGCGGCTGGGTGTTCAGTGGAAGAATGTAGCTTGGCTGTGGGTGCTATCATTGGGTATGATAGCATCAAATCAGCCTCAAGGATGAATAGCGCTGTAGTGATATTCTTAGATTCAATTGAAAAGGTGAATAAGATAGTTGAGAGGGGTGTTGTGTTGCGGGAGACACAGACGCCGGTATTTCCGCTTATGAATCCGGCGAAGAAAGTTATGCTTTCTAACGTGCCACCATTTGTTAGAGATGAAGTGTTAGAGCGAGAGTTATCTCGCCATGGTCAAATCGTATCTACAATAAAGAAGGTTATTTTTGGATGCAAATCTCCGTTGTTGAAACATGTCGTGTCTCATAGGAGACAAGTGCATATGATTTTAAAAAAGGAAGGAGATGAACTGAATTTAGCGTTTATTTTTAAGATTGATGGATTTGATTATGTCTTCTATGCATCTACTGAATCAATTAAATGTTTTGGATGTGGAAGAGAGGGGCATTTGGTGCGTAATTGTCCCGAGAATGAGCGCGCTGAGCCTGGTAGTAGCTTTAGTGCGGGTGCAACTAACGTACCACAGCGAAGGGATGAAAATACTACAGGTGTAGGGGAAGAGAGAAGGTGGGCAGATGTGGTTGGAAAAGTAGGAGAGGAAGGCATTGTGGATACGGGGCAATTGTGGTAGATCAGAACAAAGAGGGAGGGGAAACAGTAGGTGAGATTGCGACTGCCGTCGCTGAGGTGGTGCTGGAAAATTAAATTGGAGGTCAAGAGGAGATTGAAATAACGGAAAAGGAAGCGGATGTTTTCAAAATACCGAGGAGTAAAAGGAAGAATTTAAGGGGTGGTGAAGGGTCTAATTCTAAGAGAAAGGTAGAGATGGATAAATCAGTTGAAGATGAACAGGTTGTAGAGATGGGGTTTTCTTCTGTGGAGGATAGCGAGAGTGAGTCATCTGACGCGTCACAACAATATAGTGAGATAGATGGGGTGGAAGGGAGGTATGGGATCGAGAAGATACGTCAATTTCTGAAGTTGACAAAAAGGAAGAAATATATGCAGGATTACAATGTAACTGATTTTTTTCCCTGAACGTGAATTGTTTATTGAATCAGCAAAGTTTCTGATGTCAAAAATTACAGGGGGAGGATTGAAAAGCCCTGAAATTGCTAGACTCAAGAAAGTGGTCACGAGAGTAATAAGTGATGTAAATTCTAAAGAAAATGAAAGAGTTCAGTTGCAGTTTTAACTCTGTAAAGAGATGTGGTGGCTGTATCTTCCTCTGTATTTTTTTTTATTATCCATGAGCAGTTTTATGATCTCTTCTTTAAACGTAAATGGGGCAAGAGATGTTAAAAAAAGAGCCATGGTGTATGAGTTAATGAGGGGAAAGGGAAGTGACATCATTTTTCTACAAGAAACGCATAGTAATTTGGAAAATGAAGTTATGTGGCAACAGGAGTGGGGGGGGACAGTGGTGTGTAGTCATAAAAACTCAAAAAGTGGGTGTGTGGTTATCTTGTTCTCAAAAGGGTTTTTGCCTTTGTCATATGAGGTTGAAGAGGTAGTTGAGGGGAGGTTATTAAAAGTTAGAGCAAGGTATGAAGACATCAATATGTGTCTGATAAATGTATATGCCCCAGTGGTGACAGTTGAGAGGGTATGTTTTTTAGAGACATTATCAAATACCATTGAGAAATGTAACAAAGAAGATTATTTGTTTATTGCTGGGGATTTTAACTGCACAGTTAGCGATTTAGATAGAAATCACCAAGAACCTCATATAGCCTCAAGGACGTTTTTAAAACCCCTTATTGTAACAAATGAACTGTGTGATATTTGGCGGAGTCAACATGGAGGAACAAGGCAGTACACCTGGGCGCATGTGAGAGAGAACATCATCTCTATGGCCAGGTTAGATAGGTTTTATGTTTTTGAGCATCAATCTCAGGTCTGTAAATCAAGTGTGATAACTCCAGTGGGATTTTCTGATAATTGTTTAATAACAGAGGTGGTGTTCATTAACGATGTAAAACCTAAAAGCGCATACTGGCATTTTAATATAACTTTATTGAGTGATGCTCACTTCAGGAACTGTTTCAGTTTTTTTTGGGAGAGGTGGAGGTCTCAAAAGGCCAGTTTTGTATCCCTTCAACAATGGTGGGATATAGGGAAAATCCAGATTCAACAATTTTGTAATCAATACACGAGGAATGTCACCAAGGATATCACCAGATCAATGAAAGCCCTAGAGATTGAAATAGTGGAACTCATGACGTTGGTTGAGACCACAGGAGATCGAGGCCATACTCAGGCCCTCAAGAGGAGAAAAGCTGCATTGGCAGACCTGCTGGGTATCAGAGCACAGGGGGCACTGGTGAGAAGTACATTTCAGGGAATATCTGAAATGGATGCCTCATCCAAATGTTTCTTTGGTTTAGAGAAAAAGAATGGACAAAGGAAAATTATTCATTGTCTCAAATCAGCTGTTGGACAAGAGCTCACTAGCCCTAGTGAAATTAGAAATAGGGCAGTAGAGTTCTATGCTGAGCTCTACAAGTGTGAGTACAAAGAGGACAAAACAGTGACACAGCAGTTCTTTGATGGGCTCCCAAAGGTGGCTGCAGAAGCTCAGGTTGAGCTTGAGCAACCATTGTCTTTGCAGGATTTATACACTGCATTAAAAGGCATGGAAAATGGAAGGGCACCAGGCATTGATGGGCTTCCCGTTGACTTTTTAAAGTATTTTTGGGATATGTTGGGAGAGGATTGGTTAGAAGTAGCTAATGATAGTTTAACCGGAGGGTTACTACCAATAAGCTGCAGAAGGGCTGTCCTCACCCTACTTCCCAAAAAGGGTGACCCGAGGGAGGTGAAGAACTGGAGGCCGGTAGCTTTATTGTGTACTGATTATAAGATATTGTCAAAGGCTTTGTCCAACAGGCTGAGGGAGGTGATGGGGCAAATCATACATACGGATCAGTCCTACTGTGTTCCTGGCAGGCAGATAGGGGATAACATTTCTCTGATTCGTGATTTTTTGGACGTCTCTAGGGCTATTGGGTTGGATGCTGGTCTAATTTCAATTGATCAGGAAAAGGCATTTGACCGAGTTGAACATCAATATTTATGGCACACGTTTGAGGCGTTTGGGTTCAGCTCTGGTTTTATTGCCATGATAAAGGTGATATATGGTGACATTGAAAGTGTATTGAAAGTTAACGGTGGTTTGAGTGCTCCTTTTAAAGTGTGTAGAGGTATTAGGCAGGGATGTTCTATGTCAGGGATGTTATATGCTATTGCTATAGAGCCACTACTAAATAGCATTAGAAGTCGCATTGCAGGGGTGTGCCTTTCAGAGGATATTCCTCCTATTCGTCTTTCAGCCTATGCTGATGATGTAGTTGTGCTAGTGAAAAATCAGGCGGATGTGGATAGCTTGAGTCTAATGGTTGATCGTTTTAGGGGAATATCCTCTGCAAAGTTAAATTGGGAAAAGAGTTGTGCTTTACAGATTGGAGAATGGTCTGGAGGGATCATGGCTTTGCCAGGGGGGCTAGAATGGTGTAAGGGAGGTTTTAAGTATCTTGGAGTCTACCTAGGAGATGAGGGGACTATGGAAAAAAATTGGAGTGGGGTGGTTGAAATGGTGGAAGGGAGGATGAGGAGATGGCGTTGGTTACTATCTCGTATGTCATATAGGGGGCACACTATTATAGTTAACAATGTGATTGCCTCTGCACTGTGGCATCGGTTGTCAGTTTTAGAACCACCATCTGGCCTTCTGGCTAAGATACAGGCAATTATTGTGGATTTCTTTTGGGATAAATATCACTGGGTTCCACAAAGTGTTTTGTATTTGTCAAAAGAGGAGGGGGGACAAGGTCTTGTACATCTTGCTAGTAGGGCTGATGCTTTCCGGTTTCAGTTTATTCAAAGGTTGCTTTATGGACCGGAAAATGTGGTGTGGAGAGGGGTGGCAGGTCTTATATTACAGCGGGTTGGAGGATTAGGTTTAAAGAAGGCTTTATTTCTGGTTGATAGTAGCCAGATTTCTAGGGAGGGAGTACCTCCATTTTACAGAGGCCTTCTCAGAATGTGGAGCATAATGAAGGTGTCCAGAAGAACTTCAGCGTAGTCAGCGCATTGGCTGTTGGAGGAACCTCTGGTGTATGGGGCAAGACTGGATTGTACAACTGCAGCTGTTCCACATTTCTCCAAGATTCTGGTGAAGGGGAAAATCATCACCTTAAGACAGTTAATGGCCATGGCTAGGCCCGCCTTAATGGATGGAAGACGGGTGGCAGAACATTTGGGGATGAGGTCGGAAAGGATTGTCGGACAAATGCTGGGGAGCTGTAGGAAGGCTCTGTCAGCGGAAGAATGGGGTATGCTTAGTAGCCACAAGAAGAAGGTGCAAGATGAAGACGTCTCATTTCCAAAACTAGGGATTACACCAAATATCCCAGAGTCAGAAAGAAAGGCGTTATTGCTGGATTTGAGAGGGTTGGAGGAGGTGGGTTTGGATGAGGTGAATGGGAAGGAATTGTATAGGGGGTGTGTCAAGGTGTTGAATAAAGATACATTGAAAAATAGAAAAGATACTCCATGGAGGGTAAAATTGGGCATTGATGACAAGGTAAAGCCAGCATGGAGAGCACTGTACAAGCCACCGTTACAAAAGGGTACTGGTGATATGCAATGGAGGGTTTTACATGGCATCATTGCAGTTAATGCTTTTGTATCTGTTATTAACTCAGATGTTAGAGATGGATGTCCTTTTTGTAATATAAGAGAAACCATTTTTCACTGTTTTATGGAGTGTGAGAGGATAAAACCTCTATTGGAAATGTTGGAATCTTTGTTTAAAGCTGTAGGGGAGTTTTTCAATAACACTGTTTTTATTTTGGGGTTTCAATATAGTAAACAACAGAAAAGAAAATGTCAAATGTTAAATTTTATTTTGGGACAAGCTAAGATGTCAATTTTTCTGAGTAGGAAACATAAGATAGAAACGGGATATGGGCAGGATGTAAGATGTGTTTTTAAAGGTTTAGTGAAAGCAAGAATAAAGTAGATTTTGAGTTCTTTTCAGCTGTAAAAGATCTCCTATTATTTGAGGAGAAGTGTGCCTACGAAGGAGCGCTTTGTTTTGTAGAGGAAGGGAAATTATTTTTTGCTGCTGAAATAAGTTGAATGTATATGTTATGTATTTATTTTTGTTTAGGAATTACATTTGTTGTTTCATTTCTGAAAAGGCAGTGTGTCATTATTTATGTTAACACTTGAGTAAAAAATAAAGGTTTTATAAAAACTAAAAATTTCTCTCTTTCTCTCTCTCTCTCTCTCTCTCTCTCTCCTGCCCTGGGATAGGGTGAGATGACAGGGTCACAGATGTGCCCTACACACACACACACGCATACACAAAACATACACACACGCGCGTGCGTGCATAGGCACCCCCACTCCCACCCACTGCTCTCAGAGTACACTCGACTCCTGCAGTTCTTACAGCTGCCAGCCCCAGGCATCTCCCGCCCCAAACCCCAGACCCAGATCAGCCGCATTCCTAGCCCCCCGGACCCCCAGGGACTCCTCCACAGCTGGGCACTGAGTACAGCCACTGACTCCATCTCCCTCTCCCCTTTGTTCACGCTTCACTTCCATGACTTAAATAGACATGACTGAGGCCAACGGGTGCATAACCACTGGAAAAGGCTTTTCCTGGGATAACGTGGAGCTTTTACTAACGACGACGTTCCCAGGTTTGACAATACATCACGAGGGCCATGGTAACAGAAGTACATTCACATACAAAGAACTGAGTACATCATTGGCTCATATCAACAGAAACTGAAGAGTGACTGTATGATTGCAACTGGCAATGACTAATATACTGTATGTCCAACAGCCGTCCAGCCTGCTTGATACAACCTGAGGTGTCCAAACCAGAAACTCCAGCAAGACACTGACAGCTCCTCCAAGTGAGCAAATACCAGTCAGAGGAGCCCCCCAATACTCCAGCCATCACTCCCTTTTCTAATTGTGCGGCTTCAACATTCAACATGCTATCATTTGCCCAGCTGTCAAATCAGGAGTGACCGACTGACCGCGTGCATCGCTTTGAGGACTGAGACTGATGGCCTCCTCTGGCCTCCCAGATTAAATAACATGATCTCAGAGACCTACTTCCCCTGCAGGAAAGCTTCACATAGCAGGAAAGCTTCACATAGCAACAGACTTATCACGCCCACATGCATGTACACACACACACACACATACACTAACGTGCACACAGGCACGTGCGGTTCGGGGGTTTCCGTTAGGAAAACGTGAGCGGCAACATTTTAATTTAGCGGACATTTGAGAATTTGTGCGGACATCCATATGCATTGGGTGTGTAACGCAGTAGGCCGACCACCCACGGTGCTCAAAATCAAAATCACATTTACATTATTGTAATTCTTCTAAACAGAGTAGAAATGAGCCTGTAAAGTTGTGATAACATAGAATGATGTTCTTATACCAACATGACAGGTTTTATTGAAAATCAAAACATTGCCTGTTGCGTCTTCATCCCTGCTATAAATGATACATTCATTTAATGTACAAAAACATAAACACATAGCCTCAAAGAACAAGTAGCCAACACAGCAATAAAACACAGCTTCAAAATATAATATCTGTATCATCTAATTGACGAATGACCTGTGCTGTTGGCTATTTGTATGAAAATTTTTCTGAATAAATAACAAAACACAGCTGTTTTCAAATACAATCTAGGCCTGAACATTTGAATTAGGCCTACTAAATAACAAAGCACAGCTGCCTACATGGCAGCCTACGAACACCAGGGCCGACCCGGCCCCCATTCCCGCTGCGATTCATCACCACAGCAGTGGAAAGAAGCCACTCTAGACGGCCACAAAATGAAGAAATGATAAACCTGATGTTGGACAATCAAACTCAATATGTAAATAAATTCGCTAAGGCTGGTTCATTGAGAGAAAGATTATTTTACAAAGCCCCTGTGAAACGAGGACTCTCTTGTTTCCAAAGCTGACACTATATCTGCGTCTTTTTACAGTTCTACTGTTAGTAAATGTTATGTTTGTTGTCATCTGAAGATAATGGAGTCATCACTCATGTCATGTGTGATATGCGTGGCTTATTGATAAACTACTCTGTTTCCTACTATAGGCAGTTGGCTGCCTAGTGACATTGTAACATCTCCTATGTGTGTTGGGCAACGATGTTTAGTCACGCTACTGAATAAGCTCAACTGAAATGCACCAATTGTGCATGATAGCCTACACATAATTACCTTACTCTAGTTTATCAATCCATTCCACATCTATATACTATTCCTGACATAGGGGAGGCAGATGTTGATCAGGCCTAGGGCCGGCAGCAACACTGCTACGATCACAATCATTTGCCTCTAATTTAGTTGCATTTGCGGCAGACCTTGACCTGATCAAAGTGAGCCGCTGCTTTTGGGAAGTCAAAAACGGTCCACCTCCTTGGAGCAGCTTGATGCACATCAGCCTCGTTATGTAGTCGTCTTTCCTCTGTTTTGGAGAAAGATTCCCCCTCTCGGCGGGCACACTGGAAACGGGGATAATCAACACAATATTCGCCAATTTCTCCCAGTCGGGGTACACTTAGCTGAAGTCCCTTATGACAACCTTGCATCTTTTGTGTGAGTAAAGCTAGAAACACACTTAATTTCCCAGCAGCTTGAGGATTTATTAGCCTACGAAGTGTATTTGCCTTTGAAGTTGGAGCACATCCTGCTATTTCAATGAATGAATAAAAAGCATTATTTTGCCATGGATATTGTTTCTTCTCCCGGACAATTTGGCCGGCAACAATTTTATTTATGGGCTTAAAAAAAAAGGCCTAACAGAAATCCTGGTGCGGTCGTGCGCACACACATGCAGGCATAGAGAGAGAGAGAGACACACACACACGGACAGACACACACCCTCTCAGCCCCTCCAACCCTTATGGAATGTGCACAACTACATTTTGGGAAAAACAAACCCAAATGAGGCCTTATCCTCACATGTATATGTAACCCCTCCCTTACCATAGACACGTTTCCACTGCCCTTCCTATGACATACACCATGAACAGTAAACCCTCCAACCTTCCAGTGCCCCAGACAGATCATAGCAGAGCACTAGACTCCTGGAACGCATCCCAAATGGCACCCTAATCCCTATATAGTGCACTACTTCTGACTATAAGTCTCTGGTAACAGGCTGACATTTGGGATACAGCCCTTGCCCTGGTCTGTAAAACACTCAGTAAGTACGGAGGGAGTTAAGGCTTCGGCTCTGATTCATCATGTTGGTAAATGCCAGCAGTATATCAGTCTCAGTGTGTCTGTCGGAGCCCATTTCCATATCTGTAATAGAGGAGCCCCATCTACCAACCTGCCCTGCCTCTCTGCTTGCCTGCCTCCTTCCCTGCCTGGCTGTCCTGACTGCCTGACTGACTCACTGCCTCCTTCCCTGCCTGGCTGTCCTGACTGCCTGACTGGCTCACTGCCTCCTTGCCAGCCTGGCTGTCCTGACTTCCTGACTGACTCACTGCCTCCTTGCCAGCCTGCTCCTCCACAGCTCACAGAGAAAGTGAGAGGGTTATGGCTATGCTAATACGCAAATGTGTAGTGAAACGGGCAGGCAGCCAGAACGGGCACGTCTGTCTGACGGACAGACAGACACACAGACACACTGAGACTCATAGGAATTCAAAAAGCCAGTGAAGACCCCTAGTACAGTAGATACCACGTGTTAGTAGATCTCCTTACAGTAAAATGCATTGCTTTTGCAATACAAAAACCGATCGCACCATTGTCTCTGCACCGCAGAAAAGCCACTGTACTGAGTGCGAGCCGCGCCCCGCAGCCCCCAAAGAGCTTCCTGTATGCCCCGCACGCCACTTTCAATTAGTTCCACAAAGAGAGTGTTCCACTGCTGGGAGGAAGATGGGAGCTCATTAGTAAATTCCTCTCCTCTGGCTTATATAGATCAGGGGGCTGTGTCTACTCTGTCTGTCTGTCTGCTCTGGTTGTGTCACTGTGGCACTTTCAGCCCAGCCGACTGTAGAGAATTAGCCACTGTTCAGCTTGAGAAAAATAAGAAAAAAAACCCACAAAATAGCAGAATTGGTCAGGAGTCTATATATTATATTTCAGCACCATTCTTTCCTCATTAGCTCTGCTGCTACTGCTAAGCTACTGCTGGTGCTGGTCCTGCTACTGCTGCTGCTGCTGCTACTGCATTCAAATTCATCCTAACCACCCTTGCTCGCTGTGGCGCAGACAGCAGTCTTACTGCCTGACAAAGCACAAGGTGAACACCGCTTGAATCTATCTGTTAACTTTTTAATAAACGGACACAAAAGGACCATTAACTACGCGGAACAACCCAGACAAGACATGCTGGGGTTTTGTCATGCCTGACGGCACTGTAGGCCCATAGAGTGTGTTTCTGCATGATGCGTGCTGTTGGTTAGACAGCTCCAGCCACCTATCCATGTTGATGTGTCTAATTAACGACTTCAATTAGCAAGCCCTCCCAATGGAAATGCCATCGCCTAGTAAACAGGGCCAAATTCAACAGAGGCGATTGGATGTGGCCGGAGTGTGACGCAACGAGGGGGGTGATGGAGGCGTGACTGAGGGGGAGAAGGACCTGCGCTGCTGGACAGGGCTCTGGATGGAGTCTCGCCCTACTCTAAGCCCCAGTCCTCTCGCCCACCTCGCCACTCAGAGATTTTAGGCATTCCTCCAGCTCACCGTTGATAGGGCCACTGATAAGATGGTGGCTCAGCAAAGCGTGGTGGTGAGGGGAGGTAAGAATGGGAGAGGAGGTGGAGGAGGTGAGGGAGGGAGGGAGTGATGATCCTGATGATTCTCTCTCTGATTTGCTCTATGCAAATGACAACAATCACAGGAAATGCCTGAGCCCCAGCTTCCGAGTTAATTGCCATGGCAATAACAAAAGTGCTTCCTTTGAGCGGATCGAGGCAAATGAAACATTCGTTTAGAATATTTTCTTCTCGAAGAACGACGACGAGGGACGTTCTGATTGCTCAGAAATCAACACATCAGCAGTTTGTTGCGTCTTACTTTCACACAAGCAGGGGGAGGAGGGGAAAACAACTGCAACCGCGCCACACATTCCGTGAGAGAAAGAGAGAGAGAGAGTGAGAGAGAGAGCGAGAGAGATATGAGGGAGAAGGGTGGAGTAGGTGCTGGGTGGATGGAGGTGGTTCTCATTCCCACCACCCGTTCCATCAAAGTGGAAATAAGGTAGCAGAATGAACACACACACACACACACACACACACACACACATGTTGCATGTTGGCCCCAACCTCTCTAGCTGACCCCTCTCCTATCTACAGTGAGTCATAATGTACCAAACCAGTTCATTCTCCATCAACCATTCAGATTCCGCAGACTGTCAGACATGCGGGGAATAAGAACACAGATAGCCTGTGCAGCCTGGGGGGCTGATTCCCCTACAGCAGGGCATTCAAGGGTTAACTCCCCCAGCGCTTCATTAATGTGGGCTGAAACATAGGAGAGGAACATGCTGCAGTGGTTAAACAGACCGCCCTGGACTTTAAGAGGATCTCCCCTCCAGTGAGGGAGGCAGGGTCCATGGCTTCCCCACATTAGTGAGGCGAAGCTGGGCACTGGGCTCCGGGGAAGGGGGACCCTGTCTGGCTGTCTGTTGAATGACGAGTCCCCTCGTGGGCACAGGTAGATAGAAAACTACAGACGGCCAGTTTGTCCAACCTAAATGCTCACTGAGAGAGCCCACCTCCCCTGCACCTCTCTGTCTGCCCGTCGGTCTGTCTGCCTTCCCATCTGACTGCCTGCCTGTCTGTCAGCCTGCCTGTGTCTGGATGACTGAACTCACACGATCCGCTGCCCAGGCCCCGGAAATCTAATCATTCAGCACAGATGGTTATGTGTGTGCAGTGACAAAACACACACAGATGTGCATACAGTGATGCAAACAGCCAAACACACAAACTGACTCACACACACACACATAAAACAAATAGGCTTCATTCAGCTCCAGCTGAGAGACATGTCGTGCTGTGTGCTATACACATGACTATTTGAGCCCAACATGTTAGGGGTGATAAGTCAGTCACGTCACACAAACAGGGCACAGGGAGAGACAGAGAGAGACAGTGCTGCTATGTATAGTGGCAGTCCAGCCTATTTCATGTTCTTCCCCTCCCATAACACGGACTCTGACCAGAGGGAAAAAGGTCAACCCAAGGCTGCAAACACGTCTCCATCACCCAGATGGAAATATCCACGACTGCTCTGGAGGAAATCAACCGATTGTCTCAAGCTGGTTTTCATTCTTCCGACTCACACTAAAGCTCCCTGTACCAGCGAGGCAAGAGGGTCATAAAATGTTTGCTCTTTAATTGCTGTGCGGTAATTGCGAGCTCTCATAACTAAAAAGGGCATTTTACCCCATTTAATGTTTAACGCAGATCACTAGGCTAGCCTATATGTTATCGCAAGTTAATGATAGACCTAAAGGACTTCACTTTCACATCAAAAGTCTATTAGGCTACTCTACAGAATTAGCTTTTTCTTCCAAGATGCTGGTAAAGACATGAGCAATTCCCGAAAATGACATGTATACAGTATCTCACACAAAACTTGACAGCTTATGACAATAGGAGGACAGTCTTCTAACTGGGCAGCACACAGTGTTTCTGACACACATGTTGAGAACTAGGATTACATCATCCTGTGAGGGTTACACAATCAAATCAAGTTGTATTTGTCACATCAGCCGAATATAACAGGTAGATCTTACAGTGAAATGCTTACTTACAAGCCCTCAACCACTAATGCAGTTTAAGAAGGAAAAAACAAAACAAAATAAGAAATAAAGTAACAAATAATTAAAGAACAGCAGTGAAATAACAATAGCGAGGCTATATACAGGGGTACCAGTACAGAGTCAATGTGCGGGGGCACCGGTTAGACCCAGGGCTGTGGAAGGAAGATCCTTCTGAGAAAGCACTGGGATGGAAATTACTCATCTCTACATGTCTGTCTCTGCGAGTGCGAATCAAGAGAAATAACCAGCCTTGGATAAAGAAAAGGTTAATGTATTTTACAGTATCTTAGTAAGCGCAATCCAGGGTTGTATTCATTAGGCATCAAATGGAAGAAAACTGACTGAAACACAGAGGAACTACAGTAGGCCATGTCCAAATCATTTTCCATTGCAAAATGTTTTAAAACGATTTCCTTTGGGTGCTCTTATGAATAGGACCCTGTCTGAGACTCCTCAACCCAGGCTGAAGGAGGGAGTGATCAGTGACCTCTTCCTGTGACCAGGTCGTTCTGCAGTACAGGATGTGAGAAGAGCAGAGCATCACATCTCCCCATCAACCATCAGAGTAATTCCAATCCCATGGACACATTAAGAGCCACAGTGGAGAGATCAAATGATGAGCACAACGACTAGTGAAACCTGTGACATCACCACCCATAGCTACGCTGCTAGCTACGCCAGAGTTGGGTCCTTTCCTACGAGGACAGCCAGACCAGGTCAGTGGGAGAGCGGAGAAGAGGAGAAAGGAGGGGGAGAGGAGAGCCCCAGCACGCTGCTGCATGGCCAGGCCACCACACCATGCAGCCTAGCCTGCTCAGTGCTCAGCCACTGTTGTAGACTAGACTGTAGACTGAGGCTGTGCTAATTTCCCCCACCTGTTGGGAAGCTAATCCAGGGGTCCAGCTAGCACCCTCTGGAGAAGACGCAGCAGGAGCAAGAACAGGACTGCTTCACTTCTCCTCTAATCTCTTCTCTCACTGGAAAGGCATCTCTCAACAGGCCTGCTATTGACCCGGGGGAGCGAGAGGAGGAGGGAAAGAAGGAGAGGGAAGGGATAGGGTCAATGCAGAGAAAGCCAGGAGGCCATTTTGGAACCACTTAACTATAATCAGTAAGTATACCCCAACGCAATTAATGCTAGGCCACCCTGAGAGTGTTACATTTCCATCACAGTTCTTTCAGTGTTTTCATGCCCTCTGTCTGGAGAAACCCACAGAAGGGAAAATAAATCAATCTTGCTAAAGTGGGGGGCACAGGTAGGGGTACAATGGAGTGGTGGTGGCGTCATCCTTGGTTTTACACTCATTCCTGTGAGGACTTGGAGGGTTGACCTATAAATCTTTATTGTCTGACCATTTTGTTCTAAATAGCTGCCAGCTCACGTGAAAATAAACCTTTCAACTCACTGCCTCACGTAGGAACTGGGAAGTTACCAAAAAGTCATGATCTAATGTACTCCGTCTCAATATTGGACTGATTATTTGCCTTGGTTGAAGCTCGAGCGTCCTTCGCCATGCTTCTAGTCCTTTCTTTTCTACACCAGAGATTCTTTAAGCAGGCAGTCAATGAGAGATACTACTTCGGGTCCTCGTCCTCGTCCTCACATCCATCACCACTGAACTTCATACAATTAGCTCCTTACAAAATGGCCACCCTTTCATAAATCAACCCGGGCAGAGAAGAGAAGTACCCGGGTGAAAACAAAAGAGACTTTGTCATAGACAGACAGGTAACGCTACCATCACACTGCAGAGCTGACTGCACTGACGCACTCCCCATTTGGAATTCACAGCACTTAGTCATCCCCATTCCTACCTGTGGAAAAGCAGAACAAACAACAAACAAAGAGACAGGCGGGGGCCCTTTTAACCGAGGCCGTCAGCAACATTCTTGAAGAAAAGGTGTTGAATTTATGATTGATTTTCTGCCGCAGTATGAATAGCTCATTCAAATGAGAGAGGGAGAAAAATGACTGCACTTAGAGGTCAAAATAAAAAGCATCATCGTCACTGTCCAATGTTGAGATAAAGGACTAAATTCGGGTATAGTGTGGTATCTACAATGCTCCGGGCCTGCTAGCTTACCACCAGTTAATGGTCCTGTTAATGGCCCTGTTTCTGATTAATATAATACAGCTATTCATATTTACTTAACACTGCTACTCCAACTTTACAGTTACCAGTATATTTGTGCCCAGAGTGCATACTGCACACACCATTCCAGCCCAGCTCACACATCTAATGGCCTTGCCTTTGTGTATCTTTATTGGGGATAATACAATAACTCTATAATCTCAGATCTTAAGCTATAACTTGTGTCCATATGGCCAGGGCCCAGTTTTTCAAAAGTTATCTATCCGGATTTCAGTTATCGGAGAGGATTAAATACATAGAAATAGAATGAATAGAACGGGAGTCCCTTGTCAAGTCAATGATTTGTCTGTTCTATTCATTTCTATACTTTAATCCTCTCTGATGGCGAAATCCAGATAGATAACTTTTGAAAAACCGGGGCCAGTTGATAACATGTTGATCAGATGATTGCACCACAGTCTAGATGTGCATGTGGGTGGGTTACGGGGTAGGGTAAGGCATGGGACAAAAAAGTTCCCTGCTGTTTTCAGCTGGTTGCGGTGCCCAGAACTCTGGGTAATCTCCACAGGCCCTCTCAGCCTGTCCTCCTCTCTCTCACACACACACACACACACACACACACACACACACACACACACACACACACACACACACACACACACACACACACACAGCTCCAGTCAGTCAGAGCCATCTCTTTGTGTCTGCCCCGCAAGCATGCACATCACCATGGAGACGAGCTGAATAACTGAGGAGAGACGGTTGGGACGTTGGGAGTTTTTGTGTGTTTTTGTGAGGCCTTCTCCTCCAGAACCTAACGCTATGTCAAGGGCTTGGCAGGAACGATGGGGGAACAGGGTGGGAGTGGCCATGAGTTCTCAACAGTGTCTTATGTCTGCAGTTTGCATCATAAGACTTCTTAGAAACTGTGATGGAGAACTATGGAGAACTCTGGAGATTTCACTTGTGCGTACAAGAAGAGTTATTGCCATCTCTGAATTCAATGACATGTTCTGGTATAGGTTGGTTGGAAAAAAGAACCAAAACAGGTTAAAAAGAACCACAAGAGGTCAAAGCAACAATACGCTTGTCATGGTCAATCTCCATTACTATGGTGCTCTGAAACGCAATACAAAGGGCTGCAGACTGCGACCATTTAGCTGCATTTACGACCCTTTGACTTGGCTGTGCGAGTAAACTTTTTAACGGCGCGAGCTGCACATTCTCACCTCAAAATGTCCTATTTTTTCGAAGGCTAAAACCATGATTTGGTCAAACGGTAAAGTAGAGTATCCTCAGGATTCCTGTAATCAAAGTGTCTGCCTGTCCCTGTCCCTGTTTTGTTGGGGCCTGCTAACGCGTCGAGTAAGCCACTCTCTCCCTCCTTACCCCGGGGAAAAAATGCTCTGGGAGAAAAAAAGGGTTCTGATTGTATAACATTTCAAAATCCAATTGTGGGGAAAACACAGCTAGCCACGCTGAAAGAGAGAATGTTCTCAGCTTTCTGTAGGTATACTTTGTATTTATCAACTCTAATGTTTGAGCTCAATAGCAACTATTTTACAACCAAAACATTCGATATGGCTTTGAGATACAGAGAGCGTGAAATTGCGATTGCATAGGCCTCATTGGGAAGTAGGCTGCAACTGCAGCATGTTTTTGGACATTCAATTGTTAGATTAATACATGGCTACTAGCTGGTGGTATTATATTTACAGTTAGCAATCTAGCTAATGTATTTTGAGTTTCCACTTAGGCCTACTCAGGTGGTGAATTAGCCCCCACAACTTTAGCCTATGATATTAGTACACATAAAGATGCAGGCAAATTGCACAAAACAATCAAATCAATTCTGGAACCCAATTTTAACCCAAATTGCCTAATGTTCAACCAATGCTCCCTATAAGCTGCGCGCAGTAGTCTGAGACTGCAGCGCAGAGATTGAACTTCACTCAACTTTCTAGAGCAGTGGTCACCAACCGGAAGCTATATGAACTATAGGTGTACTGCTGGAGAATCGGCTCAAATGACTGTCTGCAGTAATGTAGCAGGCATTAAAAAAAAGCTAAAGCAAAGTTGATACTGTGAGATGTCAAAATGTTTAAAACCATGATTAGAGACTGTCAACGAATACAGTAAAGAGCTGCTGTTTTTATGACTGAGTTCATGTTTATGTTCTTACTCAGCTCTGTCAACACTTTGTATTCAACACTTTTATAAGCCATAAAATGCACATTCTTCCTATTTCCACCCAGCGCTACAACAAGCACTGCAGCAGTAATGAATGAGGAGGAAAGTGTATCTATAGGCTTGCGTTGTTGCTATTGTTAGTGGCTTGGGTCTCTTTTAATATCAAGGAATATTTCACTTCCTCTGTTCATAGGAGTAAGAACATGAATTTGTGCATGAGGCAGAAATAATGTGGTACGACTCGAGTTTCGCCATCAGCTGGAAGACGGTGGCCCTTCTTGGTCAGTGTCAGTGGAGGAAAGGGAGAGCAGAGGGATGTTGAGAGACGGACCCTCAGTCTCCTGCTCTCTCCCTCTGCTGAGACTGACCATCAGATGCAGCCCAATAAAATAAAAATAAAAAGCCAGTTAATTAAATGGATGTTCATTCAGCTGTGCTTCACAAGTAATACAACAATTGATCTATTACCGGTGTGATATAGCCTCAAATTTAAAAAATGGCGCTAACAATGCATTGGCAGGTAAATTCAAACCAATTTGCGGTGATAATGTACTGGACCTATAGCTTACTGCACGAATCTCATTGCTACAGTACTGTCTTTAATTGGTTAATGTTGCATAGGCTCACATTTTTCATGTAAAAATCTGAGCAGTAGATCTCGGCCAACATCATGATCATATAGCCACAATAGCCTACATGGCAACTGTTCAAATCTTTACTTAAAGAGGGTATAGCCTCAGTGTTCACAGTAAATGCGCACTGGAAGTTGCACAGAATTTTCACAACGTTCAAGTTTGGGCTCAGCAGACCTGAAATTTACTTAGTGACGAAAAACATTTGAGGGAACATTGTTGTCAACCAAAAATGCATGACAATCACTGGATTAGGTTGCACATTAAAATATTTTGAATCGCAACATGAAAAGATGGTGCCACCAACTACAAAACTTAGTAGCAGCAGTGCCACCAGGGGGAAAATGTTGTATTGAGCCCTGAAAACACACCCACGGATTGTACACAACTTGTAAAAGGCAATTTGTGGTTATTTGTGAAACCGAGAGATACTGTTGGACCACAAGGCCTCCGAAGATAGGAACAAGAGAGCAAGGCCAAAGCTGGACAAACAATCGACACGAGAGTGTCACGGCAGTTCAAAGAGAAACACTATTCAGGTGGTGGTGCGTCAGTGTCAAGGCCAATTTTAACAACAGTCAGCAACGCCCCTGTTGCCGTGGCAATAACAGACACTTCTAAAAATACATTCCCCGCATATGCAAAGTGAATGTCTTGGTGATATGTATTCATACCCCTTGACTTATTCCACATTTTGTTGTGTTAACAGCCTGAATTCAAATCTGTTTTTGTTTTTTGCCTTTTACCCATCTACACAAAATACCCCATAATGTGAAAACATGTTTTTAGAATTGTTTTCAAGTGTATTGAAATATCTCATTTACATAAGTATTCACACCCTTGTATCCACACATGTTAGAATCACCTTTGGCAACGATTAGATCTGCGAGTCTTTCTGAGTAAGTCTCTAAGAGATTTGCACACTGTCACGTCCTGACCTTAGAGATCCTTTTTATGTCTCTATTTTGGTTTGGTCAGGGCGTGAGTTGGGGTGGGCATTCTATGTTCCTTTTTCTATTATTTCTATTGCTGTGTGTTTGGCCGGGTGTGGTTCTCAATCAGGGACAGCTGTCTATCGTTGTCTCTGATTGAGAACCATACTTAGGTAGCCTTTTCCCACCTGTGTCTTGTGGGTAGTTATTTTCTGTTTTATGTGTCTGCACCAGACAGAACAGTTTCATTTGTTCTGCTTTGTTATTTGTTGTTCTAGTGTTCAGTTTTGTTAAAAATCATGAACACGTACCACGCTGCACCTTGTTCCTCTTCTTCAAACAGCCGTTACACACACCTGCATTGTACAATATTCGCACATTATTATTTCAAAATTATTCAAGCTCTGTAAAGTTCGTTGTTGATCATTGCTAGGCAGCCATAAAACTGTAATTACAGTTGAAGTTGGAAGTTTACATACACTTAGGTTGTAGTCATTAAAACTCGTTTTTCAACCACTCCACAAATGTTTTGTTAACAAACTACAGTTTGTCAGTTAGGACATCTACTTTGTGCATGACACATGTAAATTTCCCAACAATTGTTACAGACAGATTATTTCACTTTCACTGTATCACATTTACAGTGGATCAGAAGTTTACATACATTAATTTGACTGTGCCTTTAAACAGCTTCAAAAATTCCAGAAAATGATGTCATGGCTTTAGAAGCTTCTGATTAGCTTGGCTAATTGACATCATTTGAGTCAATTGGAGCTGTACCTGTGGATGTATTTCAAGGCCTACCTTCAAACTCAGTGCCTCTTTGCTTCACATCATGGGGAAATTAAAATAAAAAAATTGTAGACCTCCACAAGTGCAATTTCCAAATGCCTGAAGGTACTACGTTCATCTGTACAAACAATAGTACGCAAGTATAAACACCATGGGACCACGCAGCCGTCATACCGCTCAGGAAGGAGACGTGTTCTGTCTCCTAGAGATGAACGTACTTTGGTGCAAAAAGTGCAAATCAATCCCAGAACAACAGCAAAGGACCTTGTGAAGATGCTGGAGGAAACAGGTACAAATATCCACAGTAAAACGAGTCCTATATCGACATAACGTGAAAGGCCACTCAGCAAGGCAGAAGCCACTGCTGCAAAACCGCCATGAAAAAGCCAGACTACGGTTTGCAACTGCACATGGGGACAAAGATCATACTTTTTGGAGAAATGTCCTCTGATCTGATGAAACAAAAATAGATCTGTTTGGCCATAACGACCATTGTTATGTTTGGAGGAAAAAATGGGGAGGTTTGCAAGCCGAAGAACACCATCCCAACCGTGAAGCACGGGGGTGACAGCATCATGTTGTGGGGATGCATTGCTGCAGGAAGGACTGGTGCACTTTACAAAATAGATGACATCATGAGGATGGAAAATAATGTGGACATATTGAAGCAACATCTCAAGACATCAGTCAGGAAGTTAAAGCTTGGTCGCAAATGGGTCTTCCAAATGGACAATGACCAAATACTAATTGAGTGTATGTAAACTTCTGACCCACTGGGAATGTGATGAAAGAAATAAAAACTGAAATAAATCACTTTACTATTTTTCTGACATTTCACATTCTTAAAATAGAGTAGTGATCCTAACTGACGTAAAACAGGAATTTTTTACTATGATTACATTTCAGGAATAGTGAAAAACTGAGTTTAAATGTATTTGGCTACGGTGTATGTAAACTTCCGACTTCAACTGTAGGCCACTCAGGAACATTCATTGTCAAGTTGGTAAGCAACTCCAGTGTATATTTGGCCTTGTGTTTTAGGTAATTGTCCTGCTGAAAGGTGAATTTGTCTCCCAGTGTCTGTTGGAAAGCAAACTTAACTAAGTTTACCACTAGGATTTTGCCTGTGCTTTGTTGTATTCCGTTTATTTTATCCTAAAAAACTTCTTAGTCCTTGCCGATGACAAGCATACCCATAACATGATGCAGCCACCACCATGCTTGAAAAAATTAAGAGTGGTACTCGGTGATGTGTTGTGTTGGATTTGCCCCAAACATAACGCTTTGTATTCAGGGCATAAAGTACATTTCTTTGACACATTTGTCCATACAACTTATGTGATGTGGGGTGTGAATACTTTCTGAAGACACTGTAGACAACATGTAGAATCCAAAAAAGGAGAGAGCCACTATGTTTGTAAAAAATCTTCTGTGTGCTGCATGTGAGTTGAATGCTAAGGCGTCAGTCTCACCCGCAGCCTGCCGAGCAGACTGGGCTAGGAGGGTTGGCAGTGGCGGCGGCTCAGTTGCGTTGATGCTCTCTGAGTAAAGTAAGACGGGGGGGGGGGGGGGCTGCTTTGGGTTGCCCAGCCAGTGACAGAGGAACGTCTATACCCCTAAACTCCCCTATCCCCCGCCCTCTACACTTTAATTCCTCAAGATAAGAGTTTGAAAGGTGAATGTGAAAACGCAGAGAGCGAAGCTGCGTGTCTTAACAGTGCAAACCCTCTTTACTGGAAGATCACAGGAGCAGTTTTAGCTGGTTGGTATGCATGCATAGATGGCAGATAAAGGGTGTTTGAAGTCATCGTGTTCATTGCATCTCGACAATAACGCATGTTCAGAACCAAACCACGCTGAAAAACGCATGTAACTTCTCTCAGCTTGAACTAATGACGACCCAAAAAAACATCTTTGTTTAAACTAGAGCCATCTGTTTCGATGATAGAGTTTGCTTGTCTCTCTGGCTAAATGAAAGACTATCTTTAACCGTGGTTGTCGGTTCTTTCATTCTCCCCATGTTCATGTTGCTGAGGCTGGGTGCTGTAATGAGAGTAATGTTCTGTTGGGAGACAGACACTGCTGGTATGCTGTCACCCTCCCAGGGAAGGACGCTATGTTCCATGTTCTCCCGGCTAGCCCCGCTCACTTATTGATAACCAGTCTGAACATGTCTGCTCTATGTCTGCTGTCTCCTCTCTGTTAGCTGTAGCTACCTCAGGCCAGTGAGGCCACTTCAGAGCCATCACATGTAATGACCTGGTTAGTGTGAGAGATGGAGGGAGAGAAGGAGGGAGGGAGGAAAAAGAGCGAGAGAAAATGAGAAAGGGAGAACATTTTGGAAAAAGGCGGGAAGGGGAGAGAAAGGAAAGGAATGGACGCGAGGGAGCGAGGGAAGGTGCATGGCCGGTATGTCTGCAGTACTCTCATCACCTCTACATAATCCTGGCCCTCTGCTGCTCCACAGCCCACTGCCGTGCGATGAGGGTTAGGAAGGCAAAAATAAATCAGTAACTACACCAAACAGATCCTAAGTACATTCTGCTCCTCTCCGCCTTGACAAGCTCCAAACTCCTGAGCCACTGCATCATACATGTAGCATATGTACCATTTGAACACAAAGCTATGACCTGCACCCATATGCAGATCTTTGAAAGATTTCTTCATTTATGTTTTGAATTTTATTTTCTTCCAGGCCACTCTTTTCTCCTCAATTCCTATCGTCGAACTAAGAGCAGGTTTCTGTGTGGAGATGAATAATTGTTTAATGCTGGACAGTGCTATTCTGCTTGTGCACTCAATAGCCAAGGCAGTCGGCTGAAACAGATAAATGGTCTGCGTTCATAAAACAGAGGGATTAGACTTCAAGAAGTTGCAGAGAAAAGTCATTATTCCAAAATGTTTTATAAAAAATAAAAAATAAATGTATTCAGTCAGTGCGTTTTTCTTCACATTTAACAAATGAGAAATACTTTATATTTCTACACACAAAACAGCCCTATTGATTATACAGCCTTTGTTCTGAAGCCATTGCAGTCGGTAGTCATCGATAAGGGCTATGAGCTAGGGCTGGGAATTGCCAGGGACCCCACGATACCCCACGATATTAGTAGGTGCTGCTACGATATGTATTGTGATTCTCACGATTGTGTCTGTATTGCGATTCGATACTGCGATTTTATTGCGATTTGATGTTCCAAACATATTGCAAATCGATACTTGGGAGTCAAATATAATATTGTCCAAAAACAACAATGCAACATTAGCTATAATGGTGCACACCTCCTCCTACACAGATAAAACCAACCACTGGATATGGATCAGACCATTTTCCAATGCTAACCCTTTTCATTATTAACCAGTATTCAATACAGGAGTAATTATTTTTTCCAAACAAATGATGCCTCGGGCACCAAACGGTAGCAATTTGATACATGGCGATACATTTCTGCTGCTGCCACACAGCGCTATTAGCCATTTTCAATTATTTATCAACCAACCAGGGTGGAATAAGATTTACTTACACAGTGTTTCATTTTCCTGGTTAGCCTTTAGCTTTTGGAACATTTTTCATATATTCTGAAAATGATATGCATTTGTAAAGATCCACAGGCAATCACAGAGACATAAGGAACCAATGCGTGCTCAGTCCATAGAGACTTCTTTGGTCCTTGAGAATTGGTTAAAAGCAAAATGAGATTTCTAACATGCACTTCCTGATTATGATGAACACTACTGGTGCAGCTGTGAGACCAGATTCTGTCTATGGATAGCACATAATGAACACAGATAGATGGATGGTTGGTTGGTTATATAGGCAGGGTGCTGAGAATAAGTGGTGAGTAGAGGTGATCTCATTTAGCCTAGCTAAGTCTGGTAACGTCAGTGACGACAAAGGACCAGAGAGGAAAGGACTCTGAGATATGTTTAACCATTTTTTGGTTTGTCTTGGTAAGAAAACAAGGCTGGCAAGACAAGCCCAAAGGGTCATCACACATCTAGAAGGGAGGTTAAGTTAAAAAGTTGAAATGTTTGGTTGAGGCATCTAGGCGACCATGCAGGGACTGTGCAAATCACTGTGTGTGTGTGTCTGCTCTCCCGCAGTCACGTTAGGCAGAGAGAGAAACCTCCAAGCCGACTGCTGCTCTCTCCTCACAGGGACCTCAGCTGGCAGAGTGAGCTAGGCCTGCCTGCCTGGCGCAAATTAGCCAAACTATTTACCCTCATATACGCACATTAGCAAATTCTTCCCATTGAGAAAACAAATACATCTGTTTTGTTCTGTTCACATCATGGGAGAATGCACGGCCTTCTGCCCACCAGGCATTATCCATCCACTGTGGCAGTCAGTCAGAAAGGCCGGATGGAGCTCAACGCAGCCCAGGCCAGCTGCACTACCCTGGGCCTCTCTCTGTGGACCTGACCCGGACTGCCCCATCCTCTGGTCTCCTGTGACAGGCTTTAAATGACTGGCTTTAAAATGAGGACGTTCTTCTTTTTCCACAGCCAGTGAGCACCATGATGCATATTTTCCATCCTGGTGTGGGCTTTAAAATATTAATGCACCCGGTTGGGAGAGGAGGGAAGGCGTTTTCTGGCTCCCTGTGGAGGGGTGGCAGGCGTGCAGGCAAAATGGGGACCTCATGATTAATTTAGACCTGAGGGAACCTGTGCCAGTCAGCTGCAGTGGACAATGGCAAAACATCAGCATGAGCACAAACACTTACGCGAAACCGTGTGCTATGCAAACCACCTCAGGAGTGTGCTATGCTAACCACCTCAGGAGTGTGCTACGCTAACCACCTCAGGAGTGTGCTACGCTAACCACCTCAGGAGTGTGCTACGCTAACCACCTCAGGAGTGTGCTACGCTAACAACCTCAGGAGTGTGCTACGCTAACCACCTCAGGAGTGTGCTACGCTAACCACCTCAGGAGTGTGCTACGCTAACCACCTCAGGAGTGTGCTACGCTAACCACCTCAGGAGTGTGCTATGCTAACCACCGCAGGAGTGAGCTATGCTAACCTGGAGTGTCAGAAGTGAAAATCCTGTGTTTCAAAGAAGCCAATCAGTGATACAGAGAGAAGATTTCAGCTTTGATTCCTTGAGTGGGCGGCACTCCGTTTCATCACATTTCATGAAGGCAGCAGCTTAATTTCTAGAGCTTAATATTGGGAAATGTATGGAAATTGAAAAATGAGTAACTGTTAGAAGGAGGACATTAATGGGTGCTAGAATGTAGCCTAACTAGATGACTTGGAACTCGGAAGTATCACGCTGCTGCCGATGTGCCCTTAAGCAAGGCACTTAAACATAATTGCTCCTGTAAGTCGCTCTGGATAAGTAAATGTAGCAACAGAGGAGAGGGTTAGACACTGAAAAAATGACAACATTTCTGTCATACATCCTAGAAACAGTGCCATATATCCTAGAGAGGGTGCAGTGTCAAAAAAAAGAGTACATTATTTTGGCTTTTTACCTAAAGCACCTAACTTTACAGAGCAACAACTTACAATTCACAAACAACAGTCTGATAGCCTTGAAACTGAAATGTCACAACAAAAAAATCAGGAACAATAAACAATAAAAAAAACAAGAGGCTCTATCTGCATTTCTAAACTGGCACCGCTGGGAGGCAAATGTAACGTGTTGCCTTCCCAGCGAACTGCCAAGGAATATGCAACAATGAAGACTCCCACTCTCCAGCTATGATGCTCGTTGTGAATCTTCACCGCCATCTAAACAACACCTACACCTTTTGTCTGCTCGCAAGTCAAATTTGAGAAAGGGGATACCTAGTCAGTTGTACAACTGAATGCATTCAACTGAAATTTTGTCTTCCACATTTAACCCAACCCCTCTGAATCAGAGAGGTGGGGAGGCCTGCCTTAATCAACATCCACATCATCAGCACCTGGGGAGCAGTTGTTGTTGGGGGTTAACTGCCTTGCTCAAGGGCAGAACAGCAGATTTTTCTACCTTGCCGCCTCAGGGATTCGAACCAGCAACCTTTAAGTTACTGGCCCAATGTTTTTAACTGCTGGGCTACCTACCACCCTGATAATTTGGCTCCGAGTAACGCGATTCCACTAGCGTTTAGTCCACGCCATGGTGAGAAAAACACACCTTATGCACGCATCAGAGAACAGTAACTAATGGCAACCTCATTCATTAAGATCTCTCCTTGATGTCTCACACGGAGGCAGGTTAAATGTGCTGGAACGGCTCTCTGGATTCTCTTTCACTAACAGCAGCTAGGCAGGGCTAGTGTTACACTGGGGCCTGTTAGTGTAGACTGTAAGCGTAGCGTTAGCGTGCTGGTTGTGCCTGACTGTGAGAGATGCTATGGCTAATAAGCACCATAGAGAGCGTAGAGTAATAGAGAAATAGTGGTTGCTTGGTTGAGGCTAAGGGTTGAAAGTGAGAAACCCTAAATATGGCTTAGTGGTCGTGCCACTATCACTGTATCCAGAAATGATCCGACCACCACCACTAGTGGAAAGAGAAAATGTAGAACGCAGACCCCTTTAGACATTTCTTTCCTAAGATTTCTAGGAGGCTGCCATGAGAGGCCTCTAGCCATGGATACCAATTCAGCAGACTGACAGCACAGATGCTAGCTCAACTCACTGATGGAGTCAGCACTCCCAATATCCCTTACAGGAATACAAGTCACGTGTGTTGGGCTATTTTCTCCACTCCACCTAAAATTTCTAACGCACAGTTCAGATGGCAAATCAAACTGAATAGAAATTAAGAGCTTGACGTACCGTTTGGTTTCATACAAACGCTGCCGAACTACCATCAGAAGTCAGACAAGGCGAACTCAATTGTCTCAGACACCACTCTATCCCCACTCTTCCAAATGTTTTTTTAATTTAACCAGGCAACTCAGTTAAGAACAAATTCTTATTTACAATTATGGTCTACCGGGGAACAGTGGGTTAACTGTCTTTTTCAGGGGAAGAACTACAGATGTTTACCTTGTCAGCTCGGGGATTTGATCCAGCAACTTTTCAGTTGCTGGCCCAACGCTCTAACCACTAGGCTACCTGCCACCCCCAAAGAGAAAGTTCCATATTTTTTTGTTCAGTGCAGCGATAGAGCGCTGGTTGAACTAGAGCTAAAGCAGACTATTCCCGAATTTATCCTCCCGGGCACCTATAATAAGCCTGTATTTGTGGTGTATAGACATTGGGCAATGACTGACAGGCAGGAAGTGACAGACAGGCACTTCCTGCCTGTTACATCTGATATGAGTCATGGCAGGCTGTGGCTATAGGGTCCTGGAGGACTTTTCCCCATGGGGAACAATAAGACACAGAGCTCCCAGGCAGCCTGGGATGACGTCAGATAACAGGGGTCAGTGAGTCTGCAGGTCTCCTCCTTAGTCCTCATCTGTCTACTAAAATCATCCCCTCATCCTCCAACCACACATAGATAGCTAGCTAACATGGCTAGCTTAGCTGTCGGCTGTAAGAACCTGAGCCACATTTATTTCAGCTAAAACTTAAATAACAACTTCACTGCAATTCACCCATCATATGTCCTTTCCACTGAAATAAACTGGGCAAACAGACCCAACTGGGACAATACAATAATCCCTTTATCTGGTCTTGTGTAAGCCGGGCCAGTTTACCTGTTACATCATTAGCTGGGTACCGCAGAGAAGAGGGAGGGAAGGAGGCCAGGGAGGGAGGCCATGGGGAGGCTAGTTAGCTAGCTGACAAACTGAATAAACACACAGTATGGTCCTCACCAGCACAGGCACTGCTCTGCAGACATAGGCTACAGATCTGCAGGCCAAATAGACGGACAGAAGGACTTTATACACTGACTACAAGGCTGTGCCGTGCTAGCAATGATAGATTTAGGCTAAAAGTACACAAGAAACAAATGTACTGTGTTTCTCAGTGTTTCATTAATTAGAACCACTCCTATCGGAGCAGCTTGCTCATGGTTTTGCTCATGTTTACCTTGAAAACCCGTGTTTTATTTGCATGAGTCAACCTTGTGGAAAATCCATAAATCATTTGCAACGCTCACGTACCCTCAGCAGCATATCTATGGCCTGCAAACAGCCATGTAGCAGGGATCACATTCCCACGGAACACAGTAAGTAAGAGAGCAAGTAAAGACAGAGGGATGGGAAGAGGGTTTAAAATGACTTCCGTATTATTTCCGTATAAAGCGGAAATCAGTACGGAAATATAACACTTAAAGCAGGGCTAACACTTCATAGCAGAAGCAGGGCAAAGCCCTCTTCATAGCAGGAGCAGGGCAAAGCCCTCTTCGTAGCAGGAGCAGGGCAAAGCCCTCTTCATAGCAGGAGCAGGGCAAAGCCCTCTTCATAGCAGAAGCAGGGCAAAGCCCTCTTCATAGCAGGAGCAGGGCAAAGCCCTCTTCATAGGAGGAGCAGGGCAAAGCCCTCTTCATAGCAGAAGCAGGGCAAAGCCCTCTTCATAGCAGAAGCAGGGCAAAGCCCTCTTCATAGCAGAAACAGGGCAAAGCCCTCTTCATAGCAGAAGCAGGGCAAAGCCCTCTTCATAGCAAGAGCAGGGCAAAGCCCTCTTCATAGCAGAAGCAGGGCAAAACCCTCTTCATAGCAGGAGCAGGGCAAAGCCCTCTTCATAGCAGGAGCAGGGCAAAGCCCTCTTCATAGCAGAAGCAGGGCAAAGCCCTCTCCATAGCAGAATGCAGGGCAATGCCCTCTTCATAGCAGAAGCAGGGCAATTTTCACACTGCAACTTCCAAGCTTAATATCAAAGGCCTAGAGGAGCTTTTGAAAACCTGATAAAAAATTGAGAGATGTTGCCTAAACATAAATAAGGGGAACATCCTGTCTGGTGCTGCTGGGCTAGCCGTGGTGGAGGTCGAGTGGAGTGGACCTGCCCCATGGATTATAGCCTGGACCAAAATAAATCATTATAGAGAACTTTGTGCACAAAGCCAGAGTGACTGAGCACATTTTTATGTAACAGTTCCCTGGAAAATACATCCTTTCCTGAACAGGCATTATTTAGTTATCTGTTCATCTGAAATCATCATGGGCCGCTTTGATGTTAAGCCTATGTGTATGTGGCCTTTTGAACCTATCATAAATACAGCCAAACACTGCCCCGTGAATGTCACCACAATTACCTTTATGACACTAACACTATGCATTTACCAGTACAGACTCATTTCTGAGCGACACACAAGCACACGCACACTCACGTCGTATAGCATTGACAAAGGGCACCCAGTCCCAGACCTGCTCCAAATGTAGGTCGAAGAGGACAGATGAGGCCTGATGGGTAATACTCTGGTCAGTGTCAGCCCCCCCCCCCCCCCCCCCCCGCGCTACAAGAGGAAATGAAGGGATAATCTTCTCTCCACTCCTTAACCAGAAAACAAACAGCTCTGTATGGTTTTACTGGCCTGCTTCTTATCCAAGAGGAAAAACAACATATACGGTGCCTTCAGAAAGTATTCTCATCCCTTGACTTTTTCCACATGTTGTTGTGTTACAAAGTGGGATTAAAATGGACTTAATTGTCATTTTTTGTTAACGATCATGGCAGCGATTACAGCTGTGAGTGTTTTTTTTAGTAAGTCTCTCGATTGTACAATATTTGCCCATTCTTTTTAAAATTATTCAAGCTCTGTCAAGTTGGTTGTTCATAATTGCTAAACAGCTATTTAAGTCATAGATTTAAATACAATGTTTTAACTCCTTTTGCTCTCCAATTTCGTGCAACTCCCGTAAAGACTTGGGAGAGGAGAAGGTCTCGCGTGTCCTCCGAAACACAAGCCAACCGCACTGCTTCTTGACACAATGCCCACTTAACCCAGAAGCCAGCCACACCAATGTGTCAAAGGAAACACCGTACACTAGGCGACCGTGTCAGCGTGCACAGGAGTCACTAGTGCACGATGGGACAAGGACATCCCTGCCGGCCAAACCCTCCCCTAACCCGGACAACACTGGGCCAATTGTGCACCGCCCCATGGGTCTCCCGGTCACAGCCGGCTGCGACAGAGCCTGGATTCGAACCCAGAATCTCTAGTGGCACAGCTAGCACAGCCATGCAGTGCCTTAGACCTATGTTCCACTTGGGATTTAAGTTAAAACTGTAACTAGGCCACTCAGGAACATTCAACGTCATCTTGGTAAGCAACTCCAGTGTATATTTGGCCTTGTGTTTTAGGTTATTGTTCTGATGAAAGGATCTACCACTATCTGTTGGAAAGAAGACAAACAGATTTTTGCCTGTGCTTAGCTCTATTCTGTTTAATTTATCCCAAAAAAAAACTCCCTAGTCCTTTGTTACATACGCCTCTTGGAGGGAACGCAACACCCCGCTACATTTCAACTCCCAGTGGAGTGAAAAATGTATGTGATCGTAGGTGCGGGGAAGGACGACAGAGGCAGAGAGAAATACCGTTTACAGGGAATGTATTATTCATAAACACGGTAATGTGGGGAAAAGGGGCTGGACGGAACCAAAGCAAAGAAAGTAAAAGTTAAGGAATCCCCTCTCCTACCTTACCTGCCTTCCCACTTCTTACCTAACCTTTAGCACCACCTGGCACGCTAACCAAAATACAGGGGGTGGTCCGCCCAGGTCTTACCTAGCGTGCATAGACAGACTAAATTCTACAGGTTATGTATGCCCGCAGGCCTCTTGCCTAAACACTCCCAAGGTGCGGTGCAGTACAGTGTGGTGTGGTGCGGTGCGGTGCAGTGCGGTGCAGTACAGTGCGGTGCGGTGCAGTGCGGTGCAGTGTGGTGCAGTACAGTGCGGTGCAGTACAGTGTGGTGTGGTGCGGTGCGGTGCAGTGCGGTGCAGTGCGGTGCAGTACAGTGCGGTGCGGTGCAGTGCGGTGCAGTACAGTGCGGTGCGGTGCAGTGCGGTGAAGTGCGGTACAGTACAGTGCGGTGCGGTGCAGTGCGGTGCAGTGCGGTGCAGTGTGGTGCAGTACAGTGCGGTGCGGTGCGGTGCAGTGCGGTGCAGTACAGTGCGGTGCGGTGCAGTGCGGTGCAGTACAGTGCGGTGCAGTACAGTGCGGTGCGTTGAACAGAATCATTTACCAATACTTTAAGTAAAAAAATTCAATAACCAAAAACACTAAGAATTATTGGCATACACATACCTCTGAAGGAGCAGCTATAAAATAATATCAACAAAACTTTGTGTTCAGTGGCAATTTTAGCATGTAAATCTTGGTTGGTAATTTTTTTTAAATATGTGGGATGCATGCCAGCAAAGCCACTACACAACACAACACTAAACACTAGATTAATTGCACTATAACGGTGACAAACGGTGCCCACAAACTGTTAGGGCCTACATAAAGCTGTCCCAACAGCAGAGTCCCAACACCTTACCACTGCTACACCTGGCTATCAGCGGAGCCTTGTCTGGTAGGGAAACAGTTAATTCAGCCTCATTTACTGCCTTTTAAAAAAACATAGCTGATATAGCTGACTTGCTTAAACAAATGTGGTTTGACAATTACTGACAATTACTGACAATTACTGACAATTGAGATGGACAAGCTATGGCATAAGGGGATGGCAAGCGGATAAGAGGCAATCCGTAATTTTGATTAAGACATTAATGAGCGAGCGACGACGGACGTAGTCAATATAACTATTTGGTCAGCTTTTGAAATGTACAGCGACACAATTCAGAACATGGGCCGTTCTTACAGTGTTCTCCTTGTACACCAAGTCAAAACCGTAGTATAAACAAAGGGGGCATATAAGCAGACAATGAAAGCTCTTGCATTATTCGATGATTACATTTCTCTAAAACAGGTTGTAGGCTATGTGCACCACCGAGTTAGAACAGTAGGTGAAATTTAAGAGGTGAAAATAGACCAAATTATTAGGGTGAGGCACATTGAACGCCGTTTGGGTATTTGCGTGTCATAAAAGATACACGTCAAATAACACTATTTGACTCATTAAATAAGCTTTGAATTTGACATGTCAAATAAGACAATGCTATTATAGAATGTTGTGTGTGCTGAATTTGCACGTGCAAGCCAAGCGTCACCACTACTATCAGTAGCACTGTCAAAGCTGTACAGAAAAAATTCTGCAAACAATCACACACCGGCCACGAACGATGTGTTTACAATACTGCATTGGAGAAATAGACCAAGTTATTAGGGTGAGGCACATGGGCTACTAACAGCTTAGTACACAACGTACACTTAGTATTACTTTCTTAGCTACAGTATACATATCTCCCTGGCATATTATATAATTTATGCAGCAGTATACAATACATTTTTGGACTCACCTCACCTCACTTAAACAGGAAGGTGGCGCGGAAGTCCTTTGTGGGCAAATTCTGTCATCAAACTTTGTCATCAAAGTCTGGAATTCTCTGGATTTATAGTGGGAACTCGGAAAAAACACACACAACCACTCCTCTAAATAGCAGGCTAGTGATTGCTTGCAGTTTGCCACTGATTACTTCCAAACCACTCATTGTTGAATTAGCAATTTCCAAATTGCTGTGTATGTCCAATGGACAATGAGCACCCATACATTTTACCTATAAATTCTCTTCATTATTTATTTTTACATTTAACTAGGCAAGTCAGTTAAGAACAAATTCTTATTTACAATGACGGCCTACCCCAGATGAATCTGGGTCAATTGTGCACCGCCCTATGGGACTCCCAATCAAGGTCGGATGTGATACAGTAACCAGAGACTGTAGTGACACCTCTTGCACTGATATGCAGTGCTCCACTCGGGAGCCCTATGACAAGGATTTTTAAAAATTGCCAACAGATTGTAGGCTTTCTTTTTTTAATTTCACCTTTATTTAACCAGGTAGGCCAGTTGAGAACAAATTCTCATTTACAACTACAACCTGGCCAAGATAAAGCAGTGTGACAAAAACAACAACACAGAGTTACACATGGGATAAACAAACGTACAGTCAATAACACAATAGAAAAATCTGTATACAGTGCATGCAAATGAAGTAAGGAGGTAAGGCAATAAATAGGCCAATAGTGGCAAAGTAATTACAATTTAGCAATTTACACTGGAGTGATATATGTGCAGATGAGGATGTGCAAGTAGAAATACTGGTGTGCAAAAAAGCAGAAAAACAAAAACAAATATAGGGATGAGGTAGGTAGTTGGTTGGATGGGCTATTTACAGATTGGCTGTGTACAGCTGCAGCGATCGGTAAGCTGCTCTGACAGCTGACGGTTAAAGTTAGCGAGGGAGATATAAGTCTCCAACTTCAGTGATTTTTGCAATTCGTTCCAGTCATTGGCAGCAGAGAACTGGAAGGAAAGGCAGCCAAAGGAGGTGTTGGCTTTGGGGATGACCAGTGAAATATACTTGCTGGAGCCCGTGCTACGGGTGGGTGTTCCTATGGTGACCAGTGAGTTGAGATAAGGCGGAGCTATACCTAGCAAAGACTTATAGATGACCTGGAGCCAGTGGATTTGAAGTCATTTTATCTGTGGTCAATGACCTTGAGTCTTCTTGGAAGGGTACTTATAATATAACTCTATGGCAGGAGACAAAGGGCTAAAATGATTGATGTCTACTCTTACTAAGGACTTAGACTTGGCCTGTGACGGTAGTGTCTCCACGAGTGACAGAACACTGAGCCAATCAGTGCCATGCTCCTATTTCCTGCTGGCTTGCCCCACCACCACAGAAAGCACTGAGCTAGGCTGAAACACCTGCATTTTGGAGCTGCCTTACTCAGGAAAACAAAAAAGAGACCAGGTTTGTATGGAGGCTTTATTAACTCAATGATATCATTTTTTTTTTTACATAGTTTACAAACTGATATGTGACACATATTAATGCCAAAATAACATGCCCCCCCCCAAAAAAAAAAATATATATATAATTTATTTTTACTTCTAAAAATGTGGAGCTCAAAATAGGTGGGGCACTGAATGACGGGTCACCACTAGCTGTGTTGAATTTGCCCCAAACATAACGCTTTGTATTCAGGACTTAAAGTTCATTTCTGTGCCACATTTTGTGCAGTAATAAGTGCCTTGTTGCAAATAGGAAGCATGTTTTGGAATATTTTTATTCAGTACATGCTTCCTTCTTTTCACTCTGTCATTTTGGTTAGTATTGTTGAGTAACTACAATGAGTTGATCCATCCTCAGTTTTCTCATATCACAAGCATTAAAAACTCTGTAACTGTTTTAAAATCACCATTGGCTTCATGGTGAAATCCCCGAGAAGTTTCCTTCCTCTCCGGCAACAAAGTTTGGAAGGACGCCTGTATCTTTCTAGTGACTGGGTGTATTGATACACCATCCAAAGCCTAAAGAATGACTTCACCATGCTCAAAGGGATATTCAGTGTCTCTTTTTTTTGTTTTTTTACACATCTACCTATCGGTGCCCTTCTTTGCCAGGCATTGAAAAACCTCTGTGGTCTTTGTGGTTGAATCTGTGCTTGAAATGCATTACTCCATTAAGGGACCTTACAGATAATTGTATGTTTGGGGTACAGAGATGGGTTAGTCATTCAAAAATTCTGTTAACCACTATTATTGAACACAGAATGCGTCCATGCAACTTATTATGTGATTTGTTAAGCACAATTTTACTCTTATTTAGGCTTGCCATAACAAAGGGGTTGAATATTTATTGACTCAAGACATTTCAGCTTTACATTTTCTATTGATTTCTAAAAATGTTCTACATACAAAATTCCACTTTGACATTATTGGTTATTGATCAGTGACACAAAATCTAAATGTAATCCATTTTGAATTCAGACTGTAACACAACAAACTGTGAATCATTTCTGAAGGTACTGTACCTAGACTACTATTTAAGATGGCCTACTAGCATAGACATAGCCTACATATTCACCACTGGTTACTAAGCTTCTATTTAAAATGAGATGGGTAGAGTAGAGGGAGATACTGTAGTGTTTCCCTATTTGCATATTTCGGTTAGCCTCTACCTCGTTCTCCAACTAAAGAGACTGTTGGGACACATACAGAGTGTTAGATCATGATGAGAGTTTTTTTTTCTTATTAACCTCATTTCCATTTCAAATGAAATGGAGGCATAGCACTCTATAAAAATGTATCTCATATGGTCTTATGTGAGATTATTCCAGAACAAGCTTTTAAATGACACATTCAGGGTGATATCAATTACTCTAAGTCCCTTTCAAGTCTAAACACCTTTTGCTATCATCTACACAGGCTGCCGAAAACAATAATCTGCAGTGTCAGATATAAAATAAACATCTCACACCAACACATTATCAACATAATCACCTCTCTGCAGAGTGTGTGTGTGTGTGTGTGTGTGTGCATGTGCCTCACACCTGCTCTCCACAGACTAGGCAGTGCCTAAACAGCAACAAAGCTGCTCTCTGTGTGAACACTATTAGACTCCTCGCTCCCACCAACGTGGTGTAACCCAAACAGCGGAGTTTGCTATAGGCAAAACATACTTTAAGAAGTAGGGGAGAAGAAAGCCCTACCCAGCAAGTCATCTGTTTCTAATGCTGGGCCCGCTGGTGTGGATTACAGGGATGAAGAACTCAGCCTGACCCCACATCTCCATCCCGGGGAAAATGGTAGCCTTGGTGGGGCGGGGGGAGCGGTCCGGGAGTCTGTTTACAGTCCATCTACATGTTCACAGTCCCTCTACATGTTCACAGTCACTCTACATGTTCACAGTCACTCTACATGTTCACAGTCACTCTACATGTTTACAGTCCCTCTACATGTTTACAGTCCCTCTACATGTTTACAGTCCCTCTACATGTTTATAGTCCATCTACATGTTTACAGTCCCTCTACATGTTTACAGTCCCTCTACATGTTTACAGTCCCTCTACATGTTCACAGTCCCTCTACATCTTCACAGTCCCTCTACATGTTTACAGTCCCTCTACATGTTTACAGACCCTCTACATCTTCACAGTCCCTCACATTTTCACAGTCCCTCTACATGTTCACAGTCCCTCTACATGTTTACAGTCCCTCCTCAATGAGGGGTTTCTCTGGCTTGTTTTTCTAATAACACAACATCAAACACCTTTTTCTCAGAAACTAGTGTTTGAGACCGAAAATGTCTCTGCGGCAAATATTTCCCTGGTGCTGTCATTGTGGCGCTGTTACCGCCACGCTGTAAAGCAGCACACTACTCAACAGACCTGCCTTCTTAATCTTCAAAGCAGCACCACAACATGGGTGTTTTATCATATTAAACACGATAAGCAGCTGGTTTCTCAGCAAGCCTCAGAGTTTTAACTGTCCCCACATCTCACAGCAGAAAGGGGGAGGGTTAACACTGAGGAGAGAGAAAGAGAGAGAGAGACAGAGACAGAGAGAGAGAGAGAAAGAGAGAGAGAGAGAAATAGAGAGAGAGAGAGAAAGAGAGAGAGAGAAAGAGAGAGAGAGAGAGAGAGAGAGAGAGAGAGAGAGAAAGAGAGACAGAGAGAGACAGAGAGAGACAGAGTGGCACAGAGCTGTCCCATCTAAACCTTTTCAAACCCTATTTTTTATCAAACCAACTGCCAGATCTCTCTTGGGAAAGAGGCTTTTTGACCTCAGTGGGATTTCCTGTTTAAATTAAGGTGATAGAATTGGATCTTACCTGTAGTATCTGGACTGCAGGTAGGTGGAGCACACGGCTTTGGACACGTGGCTGGCCGAGCCAAAGTCGATGACCTTGACGCGGTAGGGCTGCCTGGAGGGATCCACCAACATGATGTTCTCCGGCTTCAGGTCAGCGTGAATCAGGCCCAGGCTCTTGAGTTTCATCAGGGCCGTGGCCACCTGCTGCAAGACCGGTCTGATGTACTTCAACGGCAGCGGACTGAATTTGTTCTGCTTGAGGAAGTCGTACAGGTTCTGCTCCAGCATCTCGAACACCAGGCACGTGTGGTTTTTGTGCTGGAAGCACTCGTAGGCACGCACAAAGTTGTAGTCATCTGCACTCTCCGTGCTCAACCGGGCCAGGATGCTCACCTCGATCTGGCCCTGGCGCGCGTATGACGGGTGGTTCTTCAGGATCTTGATGGCAACAATCTCGTTGGTGCCCCTCTTCCAGCACTTGACCACCTGGCCGAAGGTGCCTCTGCCTAAGAACTCTAGCACCTCATAGGTGTTGGTCATGGAGCAGACCACCTCGTGCTGCACCAACTGGTAGTCCCCTTCATTGTTGGAACCACTGTTCTTGGAGGTGGCTGTCGATGTGGCCGTTGCCGTGGCCGTAGCCACAGTGGCCCCGCTGGCTGCGTTCTGGATCATCGTTGTGCCACTGCCGTGTTCCTCGATGATCGTCACGCTGCTGTTGCTGTTGTCAAGCTCCTCACTCTTGCGCTTAAGCCCGCATCGCTGGTAGGTGTCCAGCAGACTGACGGTGCTGCGACGGGTCAGGTTGTGGATGGCTCCACCACTTCCTCCTCCGCTTCCGCCTCCACTGCCGCTACTGCTACCGGCCAAGCCCAACAGAGGCCCCAGAGGCCCTGCGGTGCCCGAGGTACTGCTGGCCGAGGCGACCACGATGTGCCCCGCGCTAGACGGGAAGATGAGCGCTGGCTGCTCGTAGGGCAGAGAAGAGTTGATGCCAAGAGGGGTGGCGTGGGACACTTGCTGCTTGCTGTTCTGACTGTAGACGACTTTGCTGTGCGTGCCGTACCCTGTCATATCCCAGTATGAACTCTGCTCCACCTTCAGCTTCTTCACGCTAAAGAAGGCACTTGACTGGAGAGTGTGAGGGGACAAGACTTGCACTTGCGAGGCCATACCTGGAAAAAAGGAGGGGAGGGGGAGAAGGGAGGAGGAGAGATAAAAAGTGAGAGGTAGGAATGTGAGACAGTGCTTGAAACACGAGCGGGCGTCTTTAAATAAAGAGAGCTTAGGTCAGGGCTGGTCGTTACAGCGCTCAGCTAGGCCCATGCTGACACATCAATGCCTCACTCAACCGACACGGTACACTGGACACTTAGATTCACATGAGTTATTTCACAGTTTAAGGCAACTATTCATAATTAAGTATCATGTATACTATTCATGGCAAGAGAGAGAGTGTGCATATATGTTTTAAAAGTATTTATACAACGGGTGGGTCTAATCCTGAATGCTGATTGGATGCGCATTCCAGACGGTGTCTATTCCACAAATTACCACCGGCTAAATCTATGACGTTAAAATGCCTATTTACTCTGTTCCGTCTGACTGAGCAATCCACTGTCTCATCAGCCCAGTCAGGGAAGTTAAAAACTTGATCTCCACTATAAAAATCATCTAGACATTATCTCACATTTCTTTTAGACTAACATTTAGTTTTCAACAGCGGAGATTTGTATAAACCTTGCTGTCTGGTCTCTCCGACATTTGCAACATTGTTTCAATATTCAAATTCGATCTCCAACTGTCCCATAGTAATGAACAAGTAGGGGTCGAGAGTCGGGACGAGAGAGAGAGGCAGGCTGCGTTTCTCAGCCAGTTGAAATCATGAATCAGCTGGCGAAATTTTTATGGTATATACAAAAAAATGTCAATTGAAAAAAGGTCAAACGAAACAAAGTGCAGCTAGTTTGCTGTCTTTCCAGCTTCAGTTTGAAGTTCTTGTGTTAGCTGTGTTGTTGGCTAGCTCCTCTGAACAAGTGTCCTAACGAGAGAGGACATTTTCTATGCCAGGCGAAATTGTGCCTCATTAGTTCATTGTTATGGATGTATCCAAATAAATGTCACTAGAAAACAGCTTAAACAGATGCAGCAACTGTTGTTATTCTGTCTGTACTGTTTGACGTGACTGTAAATTAGCCGTAGTTGGCTAGCTAGCAAGCAAGGGATAAGAATGTTGCCAGCCAGTATGGCAATGGAACATTTAGAACGAGCAACTGGGTCGCGTCCATAGACACAGAACAAAAAGACTGAACGACTGAGTCGCATCTCTGGCAACCGAACCAATAGAACGAACGACCAGCCGGCTTGGGTAGGATGAAATAGTATGAATAAATTAATCAAAATAACGTTTTTAATGAAAATAAGTCAATCATTACTTGAATATGTTGGTAACCCGTTGAATAAAAGTGATAATGCCCTCAAAGCCCATGTTTGTAGGATATATTGGCAACACCCGTGCCAACATATCCTCCAAACACAGGTGCAGCATTATCACTTAAATCCAGTATTGGGACGTGCTTCATTATAGGATACATATAAGGTTTAAACAGGAACTTTGTGTATGAATGATGACTATATAGATATGATATATATTCAGAGGAAATACCATTTCTCTTCTGTTCCCATCTGGACTAATGTAAACAGAGCTCTTGCAAATACTCATTCATAGGGAGCTCAGAGAATCATCAGAGGAATACAGAAATGTGCACCAAAATGTTTCAAGGAATGATAGAAATTTCCTCCGCAAAAAGCAAAATGACAACCCAGACCCTGCATCTGTTGGTACAGAGAAAGAGAGGGAGAGAGAAAAACCTTCATCTACTTTCCAGACAACAGAGAAGCATTTCAACTCCATCTTAACCTCAGATCCTGAAGACAACAAATCAAACCGGTAAACTGCGAGGCACTGAGCTCGTGGGAATCGGCTGCCTCAGAAGCAAAAAAGGGCACAAAAATAACCAGCTCAAACAGGGTTTTTAGCAATGATGTTTGTAGCACTGAAATTATTATTGCAGCACAAGCTTGCTTACATGCAGGCCTCGGTACTGCTATATTTACAGTCTCCCATGTACCACGAATTAGTGTACTAACACATTTAAGAGCTACCACTGTGTACATCTTCACTCACACTCACAATGCCATTTGTAAACATAAACAAAATCCACACACATACTCAAAATCCTTAAACACCCACGCATGCACACAGTGAGTACAGTATATACAGTACCAGACATAGCCCTAGCCTAATGCTAAAACCAATCATGCTTTCCTGTCTCATTATAGATGACTAAGCACACATTGACTCTGGATCTCTGTGCAGAGATCCAGGAGCTAATGAGTAGAACATTTCCCCAACGTTTCGGAGGAGTTCCCGAAATGATGATTCAGGAGTGTGTTGGGGACAGGGAGCGGAGGGAGGAGACGTGCTTAGTCACTCTGTCATTATTCCATTTTTGAGTTCTGATAGATTATTAATTCACTGCAAATCTCCTCTCCTCCTCTTCATCCTCCTCCCTCCTCTTCCTCCTTCCTTCCCTCCTAACAAATGTCTGTCTGACCCGATATAGCCAGGGACACTGGTCATCCTAACGGTCATCTGGTCTTAACCTTAATGCTGCACGCTGAAGCCGACGGCTGTAGGCTTGTTGATTAAAGGAATAGTTCAGGATTTTGGCAATGAGGCCCTTGCCCTTGGTACGCTAGCTGTACCCGAAGACTTCCAGTCTTTGTGGTAAGTTAGTTAGCATTGGCTCGAGAAACTACCCCTAACTTCCTACATACTGGATGCAGATACATAACCATGATACTCACGAGTTCATCTGACTCTGGAGAAGCAGTTAAAGGGCTTCATTGACGAAACCCCACACTATCCCTTCAAACATATTACCAGGGGCTACTTGCTAGACTGAAGCTTAATCAAACTACTCGTCTTGCCTAAGGGTTCCCCTATAGCCCTAGACACCCCTCTCTGTCCCCCACTCCGGACTGGTCTGTGTGGACGGCCGCTGTAGAATTTAGACCCACCAGGCCGCTTTGTAACAACGTGTGGATGGATGGAGTAATGAAGACTGTCCGCTGGGCTATTAGGAGCAAGGCACTCAGCTAATCACATAAGACACCAGGGCCAGATGTCACTTGGATTACCCACCGATTCCTTAGCTGGGCACTTTGCTGCTCAAAATAATTTGGGCACCGTAGTCACTAGTCACCAGTGCTGCTGCTGCTGCGTGGGACTGACTGAGAGCCTATGGGAGGAGAATAAGATACGATGGAGCATTGGCCTACTGTTCTGACGGTGATGGAACATTCCAGGATTATAGCACTATGATTAGGGATGACCAACAGTAACTGCATCAGCCAGGCAGCTTTGGGATTATGGCTTTAGGCTCAAATTGTAACGGCTCTTTCCATAGCAGCGCCATCGCCATCTGAAATTCCCCTCAAACTGACGTTAGTTATCAGTCATTGACTCCTGTTGGTTACTGTTCTGTTATAGGTGTCCAAACTTGAGCCACATGGGTAAATGTAGGCGCCAGCCAGGAGACTTGCCTAACTTGGGAAACTGTATATTCTGAGGAAATACTTGGGAATCTGAACAGATATATTCTGATTAAATACTTACGAAACATGGCGAATTCAACGTATCCATGACTCACTAGGGCAACTCTGAGAGCAGGGAAAGTTACAGTTAACACAACTGAAGGGTTGAATAAAGAGTAACTGACTTAGAGACAGATAAGTATTTAAATGAACAAACAGAATAGGGTCAAACGGCTGGAACGTTATCTCTGAACAACATGCATAGGCAACAATGTGCACAATAGTACCTCACTGGAATGTCGGAACGCATTAATCACCGTATTGAATCGCCACTTAACTTCAAAACTGTTTCAAATCTGAACCCTGAACACGTAACAACCACCTCCCTTTTTGTTGTTGTTAATTGTTGGCTTTTTATATTTAAACCAACGTTGTAGTCTACAAAGCTTCCAAATGCCCTCATTTGTTTGAATTTCTGAACTCTGTGCCAAACACAAAACAGTAAAGGGCCCATTGTTTGACATTTACAATGTTGGAATGCCTTGAGTAGCCTGCCTCTCCATTTAAAATACCTTAAAGAGCATGGTGTGTTTAGTGCACTGCAATTAAGCAGCATTCCACAGTGGCACTTCCCCCTGTTCAGAGGCAGTATGCTGAAATGGTAATGTTCAATGTCTTCAGGGGGGATTATGTCCTCTTTCAAAGGTTCATCTGCTTTTTGGGAGGATCAACTCTATTCTACACTCTTAGAAAAAAGGGTTTCAAAGGGGTTCCCTCGGCAAGGGTTCTACATGGAACCAACATGGTTCATTATTGAACCCGGAAGGGTTCTACATGGAACCAGAAAGGGTTCTTCAAAGGGTTCTCCTATGGGGCAGCCCAAAAAAATACATTTAGACAGGTAGCCTAGTGGTTAGAGTGTTGGAATAGTAACTGAAAGGTTGCAAGATCAAATCCCCAAGCTGACAAGGTAAAAATCTGTTGTTCTGCCCCTGAACAAGGCAGTTAACTCACTGTTCCCAGGCCGTCATTGAAAATAAAAATTTGTTCTGACTTGCCTAGTTAAATAAAAGTAAAATATAATATTTTTTTCCCTAAGAGTGTGCGCGGGAGGCCGACGGAGGGAGGATGGAAGGAAGGAGGGGGAAAGAAAGGCTGGAGGCCCTCTTGATCTGACTGGGTCCTGTGTGCTTGGCCGTTTTAATAAAGGCCTGTATAGTGGTATGCATGACAACGAGCCGTGCAGCACTCTTATCTAGAGGAGAGAGGAGGAATCAAATACACAACCCTTCCTCAGTCATAGCGGGACCCTTCTCAGAGCTAACCCTCTGTGAATGTAGCAGAAACTAAGTCCAAGTTAAGACCTGGAACTCTATGTCCATGGTCCTGAACCATCCCCCTCAGCAGAATGGACAAGCTGGACACTGGACAAGGAGTCCATGTGCAGTCTGCAAGAGATCACCAGAGGCCCATCTGAGGGTTGTCTGTCTCTTAGGGATGATCCAGGACATTAAGGCATCTGTAGGAATCATCAGAGCGCATGGGGGGCAGATCACTGGTTAATGACTTGACCTCTGTCCGTCGAGACAAAGCATTAGCTCCCCTCGGCTCTGATGGGGACAGTGGCGTGAGAGAAGAGAGGGAGCAGAACCCCTCCAACCCCTACCCTTCTCTGCTGTCCACTCTACTCAGCATCAGGGTCATCGCTATCCACCCCCCTTCCAGGAGAGAGAGACTCTCTCTGACTCTCTTGTCTGTCCGTCTGTCCACACCCGTCCTTCAGGTCCCACAGCAGAGCCTCTCCTGTGCCATAAGCAGCACAGAGCAAGCCAACCTCTCAGGGGACTGGAGGTGAAAATGAATGCAGCGGTGAAGAGGAACATATTGTCTGTTTGGAGCAAGCCAATAAGCCATGTCATTCAGCCTGGCCTTGTGAGTCTGTCTGCCTGGAACAGTCCTTAGAGGGGGTGCTAGGGCCTGTCGCTCCCCCACTGTCTCACATAAACACACACTACTCCAGGCCACTATTGACCACCCGGTCCACTTTTATAGCTCCCATCTCAGCTTATTTATAGAATAATTCCTCAGAGAGGCAGTCAGGGACAGCTAGTTAGCAGGCCACAGCCTCAGTACACAACAAAGTTCCTGTTCAACCTACAGGTAACTACTGCTGGCGGACTAGCTACCATACACACATGCTACAACACAAATCCATAAGGTCACTTGTAGCCAATGCATTCCAAATCGTCTTTATAATGAATAACAAATAGTCTACTACCTAGGTGGTGGCCATGAACACGCATCTAAACGAAAAACAAAGCAGCCGATCAGCAGTGGTTAGATAATAGATTACAGCTTGTTATTCACATGTAAAGTGCAGACGCTATAAAAAGCCACCTCTATGAGGCACCTTTGGCATGGTTTCATTCTGCCACAGCCTAACCTCTGCCTGTTTATTTATTAGACACATTTCAATAGATTATTTAAAGTTCCCAGAATTTTGCAACCCTAGCCTTGGGAGAGGGAGGGGGGAGAGAGGAGAGGGGTACAGGGCGATGGCAGCATGAGCTCTATTTGAGCAGTCTTTCTTATTAATGAAAAATCACGAGCAGGGCAATTGTACAAAGCACAGCACCCAACTTCCTCTCTACAGAGACAGTGAGAGAGAGGGAAATAGAGAGAGAGACAGGCAGGCAGACAGACATGCAGGCAGGCAGGCAGGCAGGCAGGCAGGCAGGCAGGCAGACAGACAGACAGACAGACAGACAGACAGACAGACAGACAGACAGAGAACCAGACCGATTATGATTTTTCATCGCCGAGGACCAAAAAAGCCGATACCGATTAATCGGACAATTTTTACATTTATTTGTAATAATGACAATTACAACAATATTGAATGAACACTTATTTTTAATTTAATATATTACATCAATAAAATCAATTTAGCCTCAAATAAATAATGAAACATGTTCAATTTGGTTTAAATAATGCAAAAACAAAGTGTTGGAGAAGAAAGTAAAAGTGCAATATGTGCCATGTAAGAAAGCTAACGTTTAAGTTCCTTGCTCAGAACATGAGAACATATGAAAGCTGGTGGTTCCTTTTAACATGAGTCTTCAATATTCCCTGGTAAGAAGTTTTAGGTTGTAGTTATTATAGGAATTATAGGACTATTTCTCTCTATACCATTTGTATTTCATTAACCTTTGACTATTGGATGTTCTTATAGGAACTTTAGTATTGCCAGTGTAACAGTATAGCTTCCGTCCCTCTCCTCGCTCCTACCTGGGCTCGAACCAGGAACACAACGACAACAGCCACCCTCGAAGCAGCGTTACCCATGCAGAGCAAGGGGAACAACCACTCCAAGTCTCAGAGTGAGTGACGTTTGAAACGCTATTAGCGCGCACCCCGCTAACTAGCTAGCCATTTCACATCGGTTACACCAGCCTCATCTCAGGCTTGAAGTCATAACCAGCTGCTGGCAAAACGCACGAAAGTGCTCTTTGAATGAATGCTTACAAGCCTGCTGCTGCCTACCATCACTCAGTCAGACTGCTCTATCAAATCATAGACTTAATTATAACATGATAACACACAGAAATACGAGCCTTAGGTCATTAATATGGCAAGACGTTTATTCTTTCAGTGAAATACGGAATCGTTCCGTATTTAATCTAATGGGTGGCAACCAAAAGTCTAAATATTCCTGTTACATTGCACAACTTTCAATGTTATGTCATAATTACGTAACATTCTGGCAAATTAGGCGGCCCAAACTGTTGCATATACACTGACTCTGCGTGCAATGAACGCAAGAGAAGTGACACAATTTCACCTGGTTAATATTGCCTGCTAACCTGGATTTCTTTTAGCTAAATATGCAGGTTTAAAAATATATACTTCTGTGTATTGATTTTAAGAAAGGCATTGATGTTTATGGTTAGGTACACATTGGAGCAACGATACGCACCGCATCGATTATATGCTACGCAGGACACGCTAGATAAACTAGTAATATCATCAACCATGTGTAGTTAACTTGTGATTATGATTGATTGATTGATTGTTTTTCATAAGATAGGTTTAATGCTAGCTAGCAACTTACCTTGGCTTACTGCATTCGCGTAACAGGCAGTCTCCTCGTGGAGTGCAATGAGAGGCAGGTGGCTAGAGCGTTGGACAAGTTAACTGTAAGGTTGCAAGATTAAATCCCCTGAGCTGACAAGGTAAAAATCTGTTGTTCTGCCCCTGAACGAGGCAGTTAACCCACCGTTCCTAGGCCGTCATTGAAAATAAGAATGTGTTCTTAACTGACTTGCCTAGTTAAATAAAGATTAAATAAAATCGGCCAAATCGGTGTCCAAAAATACAGATTTCCGATTGTTATGAAAACTTGAAATCGGCCCTAATTAATCGGCCATTCCGATTAATCGGTCAACCTCTAATAGAGACAGCAAGAGAGAGAGAGAGAGACAGAAACATAGCGAGACAGTGCAAGAGAGAGTGAGAGACAGAAACAGAAAGATGGAAAGAGAAAATAGAAAGGGAGAAAGCGTAACATTGCTGCTACACTAGGCATTGAACCCCACCATCCCTCTCAAAACGGCTCTCTTTTAACTACTGCTTCAGGACACCAGGCAAACACAGCGAGGCCATGCAGGGACACACACCTGATAAGCAGCCTGCCTTTCTTCTCTCTGCTTATCACCCATGTACAGTACCGACCCGACAGTACCGACCTCCACTGCAGGTTCTCTCCCACTCACTCCTAACGAGCTGCAGGACAGCAGGTTATTGTTTGTATCTATAGATACGTAGGCCTAAACATTCAGACACCAAGGCAGTCTAACGATATATGATATAATCGTGTGTGTGTGTGTGTGTGTGTGTGTGTGTGTGTGTGTGTGTGTGTGTGTGTGTGTGTGCACGTTGAGGTGGCATGTTTGCAGTTCTTGCAGTGCTGCAAGAGCTGATCAAAGGCTGCTGTGCCAGGTTACAAAACCCCAGAGAGAGACAGACTGAGGACACACATGCACACACGAACACAGACACACACAGACAACATATCAACCACCATAATTCAATCTAAAGATCGACCAATAATGGCCCTGTGGCATGTAAAGATTTCTGAAGAAACCATTAACTGTCATAGACCAGAATCAGATTGTGCCAGCCCTCCGCCAGCCAGCCGGACGACGCTCCGCTTCCCTTCCGTGACCAAGAACGGCCCATACTCTCTCGCTCCGTCAACCTACACGGTGGGCTCGCTCTCTGTTGTGTTGGTAAGGCCAACTCTGCTGCAACTCTGCCCAGTGCTTTTCCAATCGTTACTTCATCTAGTGCACAATGCTTCTCTCTGTCTATCTCATTTCTCTCTTTCTCTCTCTCTCTCTCATTTCTCTCTTTCTCTCTCTCTCTCTCTCTCTCTCGACCTACGAACATTTTCCAATGAAATGTAATTATCGACCCAGACCAAACAATCAACAGACAAGTAGAACAAGACAAAGATACCAAGCAGAGGGAATAAGGCCATAAACAATCACAGAGAAAATACATGGTTTGTAAATTAACTGGGTTGCAGACAGATAGTAATAGCATTTGCGAAGGGGCACATTTGTATTACCCTAATATGATTGTCATTGGGAAAGTATTTTAATGGCTTTGCACTTGTTTCATTTTCAATATTATGAGCAGAGCAGGATTTAAATCATCCATGCCCTCCATGATACTGTGCTGAAGATGGCAGGGAGAGAGAGAGAAAATAGAGAAAAGAAAGAGCGAGTGAGAGAGAGAGAGAGAGAGAGAGTGTGTGAGAGAGAGAGAGAGAGAGAGAGTGAAAGAGAGAGACAGTGAAAGAGAGAGAGTGTGAGAGAGAGAGAGAGAGAGAGAGAGAGAGTGAAAGAGAGAATGAAAGAGAGAGACAGAGAGTGAAAGAGAGAGACAGAGAGTGAAAGAGAGAGTGAAAGAGAGAGAGAGAGAGAGAGAAGGAGAGAGAAAGAGAAAAGAGAGACATATCCCATTGGAATAGCATTATCTGTCAATAGATTGTGGTTTCATAGACATCAAGAAGCACCAACCAGTCCAGTCCAGTCCACTATGGAGGAGCATTTCCTGGGGTTATGGGTGTGCTTTAACACAGGCGCCAGGGGCCAAGGAGGAACCCAGGGGTCAACAGCTCTGCACTAATCTCCAACAAACTGATGGAGCTACGCCTGTACGCCGGTACAACTCCCACCCATTGGAGAAACTGTACAGCCCAGCCTGGTCTCAACACCCTGCCAGGAATGAACCAAATACAGTGGGTGTGTGTATGTGTGCGTGTGCCCACAAAGCCCAGCAGGTATTTTGAGTGACAGACACCCATAGCCCGCCCCTGCGTCTCTGCCTCGTCGGGCGGTGAACCCCGACCACAGAAGAACCAGTCATACCCGATGAGTCACCCAGCGACCAATCAGCAGAGAGGCAGGCAAGGTGTTTTCAAAACATGTTTGATTTTGAGCAGCAGCATTTTCGGGGAAGTGGGCTGGCCTATTAGCCTGGTCTTGTCTGCTGGAGTGCAGATTGGACTGAAATACAGAATGTGTTGTAGGGATGCCATTGAGTCAATGTGTCGGATAATGATAAGAGACTAGTGCTACTCCCACTCCCTGCTCTGCTCTGAGATGGCCAGTCATGGAGGGGACAACAGCCCCTGTCTTGAAGCTCTTTATCCCTCACACGCCAGAGCAAACAATCAATGCCCACGTGTGGTTAGCCTTTCCTTTCCTTATTCCTTGTCTCCACCTCCTCCTATTCCTTTCTGTTGTCACATATAACTTAGGGATGAGGCAGATCATGGCACACATGCTTCCCCAGGTGACAAGGGGCATGATATTTCAGGGGAGGGGGTTGAAACTGAGCTGAAGACCAGGAAAGGGCCGTGGTGCAGTCATTTAGCAGCTTGGTTCCTGTTCCAATGAACTAACTGGTGGTTCTCTGAACAGGGGAGTAGCTCCCTCTCTGGAAGACCCTCCCACTCTCTTCACAGAATCCAGGAGAGGCCACAGCAACAGACCCATATCAAGCAGACAGCCACGGCCACACGGCGACACACCAACTCACGTGAATTACACCTACCATTTGAGGAGGGTATAGAGTTTTCAACTCAATGCGCGCTAAACATGGCAGAGACTGTCTGGTGACATAACTGCTGAGGTAATGAGGGAAACCAGCCAAGCAGCCAACTCAGCTCTCCACACAGTCTGGTTCACAGCCTATGCAACATAAGGACTTCAAGGATATTTACAGTGAGTATGATCACAAATAACCAGACCTGGGTACAACTCTAAAATCTTTCAAATACTTTGAGGGTTTGCTTTAGCCTGCCTGGAGTGCTCGATGGGCGAGTTTACACTATTCAATAACTTCCATTGCTCCAGGCAAGCTCAATCAAGCCCAGCTAAAGTATTTGAAATCATTTCAAAATGCATTTGAAACCAGATCTGCAAATACACATAACATCCAAAACAAGCTATGTAAATAGCCAAGCATCACTGTTAGTGACCACACTGTCTGCAAGCCAATAAGCATCATATCAGCTACTAGGGCGGAGGCCAGGCCTCAACTCCCTGACTCTGTCTATTTCAGGAAGTTAACGAGGCAAGAACAACAGTCCTGCAGTGCCGGAGATGGAGGACAAGCTTTCATATATCTAAAGGTCAGGTCTTGCCCTTTTTCTGAGGCGCATTCTCTGAAAAGCCAGAGCTTTTGCTAGCCCCTGCCTGAGCGCACAGCTGCCACGGCCCATCATGGAGGACGAGGGGTGCCTGTACGTGTGTTTGCGTGTGTGTGTGCCAATGCTCAATGTGAGGAGACAGGTTAGAGGAGACGGGTGCACCCCTGCAACCCTTCTGCACTCCCCTCCTCCTCCCCTGCACCCCCCACGACCTCTGAGAGCACCACGGAGGCCCATGGTTCTCTCCACCCCCCCTCGGTCTCTCCTTCATTTCCCCCTTTCTCTCTAACTCGCTCTGAAAAGAAGGGTCAGTTCTAAGAGCAGTCAGGCAGAGCTGT